>NC_084747.1:3400016-3693662 GCF_033978785.1 Entelurus aequoreus
TTTTTTTTTTAAATCACAACTCTTTTCGCCTGTTCATGCTACATCATTAATATTTAAAGCAGATCCAGTTCAAGACTTCTATAGAAAAGTGGACCGTTTTAGGCTCCTCCTCCATACTACACGTGTAAGTCATCGTTTAAATATAGCTGCAAAATGAATTGGCCTTTTTCTTTTTCCTGTCTGTCGTCGCAAAACAATGCATGATGGGAAGACGTCACAGAGCGAGTGCGGGAAAGGAGGGGGCGCTGCAACCGTTAAAGAAGATAACAAGACGCTCATGCCGGTCGTTTCCGTGGGCGACACACAGACCAGGAAGCAAAACTACTTTTTCTGTCGTTGCATCACTGGGAAGTACGTCACCTCGCCTGCTGACACATGAAGGAGCTACAATAACCATCAAGGGTGGTGCAACACACCTTTGAACTGGGCTGTAGTAAACAACTACATTTATATCCACCTTGTGCAACACCCGAGGGAAAGTAGATCAGGTTCTCACGTGCGGCACTTTCAAACAACAAGCCTCAGGATATGCCAGGACAATTACACAAGAACTGCAAGTGATAGTGAACAACTACAAAACCCGTTTCCATAGGAGTTGGGAAATTGTGTTCGATGTAAATATAAACGGAATACAATGATTTGTAAATCCTTTTCAAGCCATATTCAGTTGAATGCGCTACTAAGACAACATATTTGATGTTCAAACTCATAAACTTTATTTATTTTTTGCAAATAATAGCTTATCAGCTTAGCAGATGTAGCGACCAATTGTAGTTACTGACAGTGGGTTTCTGAAGTGTTCCTGAGCCCACGTGGTGATATCCTTTACACACTGATGTGGCTTGTTGATGCAGTACAGCCTGAGGGATGGAAAGTCACGGCCTTAGCTGTGATTTCTCCAGATTCTCTGAACCCTTTGATGATATTACGGAGCGTAGATGGTGAAATCCCTAAATTCCTTGCAATAGCTGGTTGAGAAATGTTGTTCTTAAACTGTTCAACAATTTGCTCAGGCATTTGTTGACAAAGTGGTGACCCTCGCCCCATCCTTGTTTGTGAATGACTGAGCATTTCATGGAATCTACTTTTATACCCAATCATGGCACCCACCTGTTCCCAATTTGCCTGCTCACCTGTGGGATGTTCCAAATAAGTGTTTGATGAGCATTCCTCAACTTTATCAGTATTTATTGCCACCTTTCCCAACTTCTTTGTCACGTGTTGCTGCCATCAAATTCTAAAGTTAATGATTATTTGCAACAAAAAAAAAAGTTTATGAGTTTGAACATGAAATATGTTGTCTTAGTAGCATATTCAACTGAATATGGCTTGAAAAGGATTTGCAAATCATTGTATTCCGTTTATATTTACATCTAACACACTTTCCCAACTCATATGGAAATGAAACATGTTAGTGTCAATCTGATAGTGAACAATTAAATGAAATATTAGTGTCAACCTGATAGTGAACAACTACATGAAACATTAGTGTCAATCTGATAGTGAACAACTACATGAAATATTAGTGTCAATCTGATAGTGAACAACTACATGAAACATTAGTGTCAATCTGATAGTAAACAACTACATGAAATAGTGTCAATCTGATAGTGAACAACTACATGAAATATTAGTGTCAATCTGATAGTGAACAATTACATGAAATATTAGTGTCAATCTGATAGTGAACAACTACATGAAATATTAGTGTCAATCTGATAGTAAACAACTACATGAAATAGTGTCAATCTGATAGTGAACAACTACATGAAATATTAGTGTCAATCTGATAGTGAACAATTACATGAAATATTAGTGTCAACCTGATAGTGAACAACTACATGAAACAGTGTCAATCTGATAGTGAACAACTACATGAAATATTAGTGTCAATCTGACCATGAAATATTAGTGCCAATCTGATAGTGAACAACTACATGAAATATTAGTGTCAATCTGATAGTGAACAACTACATGAAACGTTAGTGTCAATCTGATAGTGAACAACTACCTGAAACATTAGTGTCTATCTCATAGTGAACAACTACATGAAACATTAGTGTCAATCTAATAGTGAACAACTACATGAAATAGTGTCAATCTGATAGTAAACAACTACATGAAAGTGTAAATCTGATAGTGAACAACTACCTGAAATAGTGTCAATCTGATAGTGAACAACTACATGAAACGTTAGTGTCAATCTGATAGTGAACAACTACATGAAACATTAGTGTCAATCTGATAGTGAACAACTACATGAAACATTAGTGTCAATCTGATAGTGAACAATTACATGAAATATTAGTGTCAATCTGATAGTGAACAACTACATGAAATATTAGTGTCAATCTGATAGTAAACAACTACATGAAATAGTGTCAATCTGATAGTGAACAACTACATGAAATATTAGTGTCAATCTGATAGTGAACAATTACATGAAATATTAGTGTCAACCTGATAGTGAACAACTACATGAAACAGTGTCAATCTGATAGTGAACAACTACATGAAATATTAGTGTCAATCTGATAGTGAACAACTACATGAAATATTAGTGCCAATCTGATAGTGAACAACTACATGAAATATTAGTGTCAATCTGATAGTGAACAACTACATGAAACGTTAGTGTCAATCTGATAGTGAACAACTACCTGAAACATTAGTGTCTATCTCATAGTGAACAACTACATGAAACATTAGTGTCAATCTAATAGTGAACAACTACATGAAATAGTGTCAATCTGATAGTAAACAACTACATGAAAGTGTAAATCTGATAGTGAACAACTACATGAAATAGTGTCAATCTGATAGTGAACAACTACATGAAACGTTAGTGTCAATCTGATAGTGAACAACTACATGAAACATTAGTGTCAATCTGATAGTGAACAACTACATGAAACATTAGTGTCAATCTGATAGTGAACAACTACATGAAATATTAGTGTCAATCTGATAGTGAACAACTACATGAAACGTTAGTGTCAATCTAATAGTGAACAACTACATGAAACATTAGTGTCTATCTCATAGTGAACAACTACATGAAACATTAGTGTCAATCTGATAGTGAACAACTACATGAAATAGTGTCAATCTGATAGTAAACAACTACATGAAATAGTGTCAATCTGATAGTGAACAACTACATGAAACAGTGTCAATCTGATAGTGAACAACTACATGAAACATTAGTGTCAATCTGATAGTGAACAATTAAATGAAATATTAGTGTCAACCTGATAGTGAACAACTACATGAAACATTAGTGTCAATCTGATAGTGAACAACTACATGAAATATTAGTGTCAATCTGATAGTGAACAACTACATGAAACATTAGTGTCAATCTGATAGTAAACAACTACATGAAATAGTGTCAATCTGATAGTGAACAACTACATGAAATATTAGTGTCAATCTGATAGTGAACAATTACATGAAATATTAGTGTCAATCTGATAGTGAACAACTACATGAAATATTAGTGTCAATCTGATAGTAAACAACTACATGAAATAGTGTCAATCTGATAGTGAACAACTACATGAAATATTAGTGTCAATCTGATAGTGAACAATTACATGAAATATTAGTGTCAACCTGATAGTGAACAACTACATGAAACAGTGTCAATCTGATAGTGAACAACTACATGAAATATTAGTGTCAATCTGATAGTGAACAACTACATGAAATATTAGTGCCAATCTGATAGTGAACAACTACATGAAATATTAGTGTCAATCTGATAGTGAACAACTACATGAAACATTAGTGTCTATCTCATAGTGAACAACTACATGAAACATTAGTGTCAATCTAATAGTGAACAACTACATGAAATAGTGTCAATCTGATAGTAAACAACTACATGAAAGTGTAAATCTGATAGTGAACAACTACATGAAATAGTGTCAATCTGATAGTGAACAACTACATGAAACGTTAGTGTCAATCTGATAGTGAACAACTACATGAAACATTAGTGTCAATCTGATAGTGAACAACTACATGAAACATTAGTGTCAATCTGATAGTGAACAACTACATGAAATATTAGTGTCAATCTGATAGTGAACAACTACATGAAACGTTAGTGTCAATCTAATAGTGAACAACTACATGAAACATTAGTGTCTATCTCATAGTGAACAACTACATGAAACATTAGTGTCAATCTGATAGTGAACAACTACATGAAATAGTGTCAATCTGATAGTAAACAACTACATGAAATAGTGTCAATCTGATAGTGAACAACTACATGAAACAGTGTCAATCTGATAGTGAACAACTACATGAAACATTAGTGTCAATCTGATAGTGAACAACTACATGAAACATTAGTGTCAATCTGATAGTGAACAACTACATGAAATATTAGTGTCAATCTGATAGTGAACAACTACATGAAATATTAGTGTCAATCTGATAGTGAACAACTACATGAAATATTAGTGTCAATCTGATAGTGAACAACTACATGAAATAGTGTCAATCTGATAGTGAACAACTACATGAAACATTAGTGTCAATATTATAGTGAACAACTACATGAAACAGTGTCAATCTGATAGTGAACAACTACATGAAACATTAGTGTCAATCTGATAGTGAACAACTACATGAAACAGTGTCAATCTGATAGTGAACAACTACATGAAACATTAGTGTCAATCTGATAGTGAACAACTACATGAAACATTAGTGTCAATCTGATAGTGAACAACTACATGAAACAGTGTCAATCTGATAGTGAACAACTACATGAAACAGTGTCAATCTGATAGTAAACAACTACATGAAATCGTGTCAATCTGATAGTGAACAACTACATGAAACGTTAGTGTCAATCTGATAGTGAACAACTACATGAAACAGTGTCAATCTGATAGTGAACAACTACATGAAACATTAGTGTCAATCTGATAGTGAACAACTACATGAAACATTAGTGTCAATCTGATAGTGAACAACTACATGAAACATTAGTGTCAATCTGATAGTGAACAACTACATAAAATATTAGTGTCAATCTGACAGTGAACAACTACATGAAACAGTGTCAATCTGATAGTGAACAACTACATGAAACATTAGTGTCAATCTGATAGTAAACAACTACATGAAATAGTGTCAATCTGATAGTGAACAACTACATGAAACATTAGTGTCAATCTGATAGTGAACAACTACATAAAATATTAGTGTCAATCTGACAGTGAACAACTATATGAAACGGTGTCAATCTGATAGTGAACAACTACATGAAACATTAGTGTCAATCTGATAGCAAACAACTACATGAAATAGTGTCAATCTGATAGTGAACAACTACATGAAACATTAGTGTCAATCTGATAGTGAACAACTACATGAAACATTAGTGTCAATCTGATAGTGAACAACTACAAAAAATATTAGTGTCAATCTGACAGTGAACAACTATATGAAACAGTGTCAATCTGATAGTGAAAACCTACATGAAACAGTGTCAATCTGATAGTGAACAACTACATGAAACAGTGTCAATCTGATAGTGAACAACTACATGAAATAGTGTCAATCTGATAGTGAACAACTACATGAAATAGTGTCAATATGATAGTGAACAACTACATGAAACATTAGTGTCAATCTGATAGTGAACAACTACATGAAACATTAGTGTCAATCTGATAGTGAACAACTACATGAAACAGTGTCAATCTGATAGTAAACAACTACATGAAACAGTGTCAATCTGATAGTGAACAACTACATGAAACATTAGTGTCAATCTGATAGTGAACAACTACGTGAAACATTAGTGTCAATCTGATAGTAAACAACTACATGAAACAGTGTCAATCTGATAGTGAACAACTACATGAAACAGTGTCAATCTGATAGTGAACAACTACATGAAACATTAGTGTCAATCTGATAGTGAACAACTACATAAAATATTAGTGTCAATCTGACAGTGAACAACTATATGAAACGGTGTCAATCTGATAGTGAAAAACTACATGAAACAGTGTCAATCTGATAGTGAACAACTACATGAAACATTAGTGTCAATCTGATAGTGAACAACTACATGAAACAGTGTCAATCTGATAGTGAACAACTACATGAAACATTAGTGTCAATCTGATAGTGAACAACTACATGAAACATTAGTGTCAATCTGATAGTGAACAACTACATAAAATATTAGTGTCAATCTGACAGTGAACAACTATATGAAACGGTGTCAATCTGATAGTGAAAAACTACATGAAACAGTGTCAATCTGATAGTGAACAACTACATGAAACATTAGTGTCAATCTGATAGTAAACAACTACATGAAATAGTGTCAATCTGATAGTGAACAACTACATGAAACATTAGTGTCAATCTGATAGTGAACAACTACATGAAACATTAGTGTCAATCTGATAGTGAACAACTACATAAAATATTAGTGTCAATCTGACAGTGAACAACTATATGAAACGGTGTCAATCTGATAGTGAAAAACTACATGAAACAGTGTCAATCTGATAGTGAACAACTACATGAAACAGTGTCAATCTGATAGTGAACAACTACATGAAATAGTGTCAATCTGATAGTGAACAACTACATGAAATAGTGTCAATCTGATAGTGAACAACTACATGAAACATTAGTGTCAATCTGATAGTGAACAACTACATAAAATATTAGTGTCAATCTGACAGTGAACAACTATATGAAACGGTGTCAATCTGATAGTGAAAAACTACATGAAACAGTGTCAATCTGATAGTGAACAACTACATGAAACAGTGTCAATCTGATAGTGAACAACTACATGAAATAGTGTCAATCTGATAGTGAACAACTACATGAAATAGTGTCAATCTGATAGTGAACAACTACATGAAACATTAGTGTCAATCTGATAGTGAACAACTACATGAAATAGTGTCAATCTGATAGTGAACAACTACATGAAATAGTGTCAATCTGATAGTGAACAACTACATGAAACATTAGTGTCAATCTGATAGTGAACAACTACATGAACCATTAGTGTCAATCTGATAGTGAACAACTACGTGAAACATTAGTGTCAATCTGATAGTAAACAACTACATGAAACCGACAATCGGATTATAAATTTGTGACAGTGAACAACTACCGTTTGATGATTCTGTCAGTCATGAAAGTGAACAACTACATTAAATCTTGGCAGCCATCTTGGACTATCAAAAATGAAAATAGTCATTTCTTATGCTCCTAGTTTATAGAAGGTCAATTAGATTGGCGTGACAGTGAACAACTACATTGACCACTGTCAAAAACAGATAGGATTGTTTCTCGTGTCGCTTTAGAACAAATATCTCATGAGGCGTGACGGCGGTCGTACTCCAACTATGTGACAGTGAACAACTACATTTGAACTTCCTGCAAAAAGACAACCCTGATCTTGCGTGTCGTGGAGGCAGACAGTTTTTCCTGGCCTCCGTCGCCGAGGTGCAAGCTCACGTCGCCTTTCTTTTGACGACTTGACAGGTTTGCACCGACGCCACCTCAGCGAGTCTTCCTGTGGCAAGAAAAGTCCCGAGTCATCACTTCCTGCTTCCAGATACACAACACCATGACAAAAGAGGAAAATGATGAAATAGCAAACATGGCCGCAGTTCTGCAACATCACAATAAACTTTTCCTCTCTGGCAGGAGGAATTTTTACTGACATCAAAGCAAAACTCTTTGAGGAAGTAAAATATTGGCAATATCTTCATACTAATAATGTATCATACAGGATGGATACATATATAAATATGTTATATACTTATCCTCTAAATATACAACTAATATTTTTATACTCTGAACATATTCAACTGGCCATTTATTTATCCGATAAATATATTATACATGACATATTTATATGATTAATACATTATATTGGACATACAATATATTTATCCGCTATAGACATGACATATATTTATATAGTAAATATTCTAGACATATATTTTTCCTACAAATTTATCATACTGGAAATATATTTATACTATAGTTATATTTATAATATAAATATACTGGACAAATATTTTTAGGATGTTGTTCTATACGTGTATTTATAGCATATTTATATATTACTGGAAATATTTTTAAAGTATGAATATATGATACTGGGCAGATATATAATATATATTTAAAAGTAAAAGTATATTTCCTATGCTATATTCTATTATTTATTTTTTTCCCATGTTGGTGTTTTTATTATTATTATTTTATTTTTTTATATTATTTAATCTTTTAATTGATTTTATTATTTTATCTGTTTTTATTTTGAAAGCTTTTAATTGAATATTTTTGATTGTTTGTTTTATATGCAGCACTCTGGAAACAGCTTTGTTGTTAATAGTCTTATATAATTAAGTGGATTTGATTAAATTTAAAGTATGAATATATTATACTGGGCAGATATAGTATATGTTATACTATATATTTAAAAATAAAGATATATTTTCTATGTTATATTCTATTTTATAGATTATGTTTTCCTATGTTGGTTATATTATAATAGTGTTTTTTATATTATTTTATCTTTTAATTGATTTTATTATTTTATCTGTTCTTATTTTGAATGCTTTTAATTGAATATTTATTGTTTGTTTTATATGCAGCACTCTGGAAACAGTTTTGTTGTTAATACTGTTCTATATTTAAATTGGATATTTTTAGTATATTATTATATACAGTAAGTATATCTCTAGTATGAATATGTTATCCTGAAAATATATTTATAATATAGATATATTATACTGGACATACATATTCTTATTTCATATTCTATTTTATAAATTCGTATTTTCCTATTTTGGTGTATATATTATTCTTTATTTTTAATATATTATTGTATCTTTTAATTGATTTTATTATTTTATCTATAGTTATTTTAAATGCTTTTAATTAAAAAAAAAAATTTATTGTTTGTTTTATATGGAGCGCTCAGTTTTGTTGTTAATAGTATTATAACGATAAAGTGGATTGGATTGAATTGGATATTTTTAGAACACTACATGTATATTTATAATATAAATAAATTATACTGGACATATATTTATAGTATAAATATATTGTACTGGAGGATATTTATAGTATAAATATGTTATATTGAACATATACTGTATTTAGAGTATAAATATATGATACTGGACATATATTTATGCTATAAATATATTATACTGGAACAGAAATTATTCTAAAAAAAATCTGTTCCAGGGTCAAACTGTAGCCATCATAAAACGTTTGAAGTGTACAGGCAACGTTTTAAATCACAGGTGTCAAACTCCAACTCATCATTTTATGTGGCCCCCGGAAACCTGGAAATAATATAATGCATAATAAAGTACTTTATCATATCTCACTAAATATATGAATTATTTTCATTTTGGCTGTGAATGTACTTTAAACTTGAATAATATATAATAATGTCACAAAAATATATCTCACACGTTCTCATGCATACATTTGTTTTGCTAAAATAAAAATAAATACTTTAATATCTGCTCGACTTTTGATTCCAAAGCAAGTTATACATCCAATTGTACCCTGTAAAAATTACTTTTAACGGTAAAAAAAAAAAAAAAGGCAACTCAGTCACCAAAATTTACTTACAATAATACACCGCAAAAAAACAACAACCGTAGATTTTACGGTTAAAAAAAACTGGCAACAATCTGATAGTGAACAACTACATGAAACATTAGTGTCAATCTGATAGTGAACAACTACATGAAACAGTGTCAATCTGATAGTGAACAACTACATGAAACATTAGTGTCAATCTGATAGTGAACAACTACATGAAACATTAGTGTCAACCTGATAGTGAACAATTAAATGAAATATTAGTGTCAACCTGATAGTGAACAACTACATGAAATAGTGTCAATCTGATAGTGAACAACTACATGAAACTTTAGTGTCAACCTGATAGTGAACAACTACATGAAACATTAGTGTCAATCTGATAGTGAACAATTAAATGAAATATTAGTGTCAACCTGATAGTGAACAACTACATGAAACATTAGTGTCAATCTGATAGTGAACAACTACATGAAATATTAGTGCCAATCTGATAGTGAACAACTACATGAAATATTAGTGTCAATCTGATAGTGAACCACTACACAAAACATTAGTGTCTATCTGATAGTGAACAACTACATGAAATATTAGTGTCAATCTGATAGTGAACAACTACATGAAATATTAGTGTCAATCTGATAGTGAACAACTACATGAAACATTAGTGTCAATCTGATAGTGAACAACTACATGAAATATTAGTGTCAATCTGTTAGTGAACAACTACATGAAACATTAGTGTCAATCTGATAGTGAACAACTACATGAAACATTAGTATCAATCTGATAGTGAACAACTACATGAAATATTAGTGTCAATCTGATAGTGAACAACTACATGAAATATTAGTGCCAATCTGATAGTGAACAACTACATGAAATATTAGTGTCAATCTGATAGTGAACCACTACATGAAACATTAGTGACTATCTGATAGTGAACAACTACATGAAATATTAGTGTCAATCTGATAGTGAACAACTACATGAAACATCAGTGTCAATCTGATAGTGAACAACTACATGAAACATTAGTATCAATCTGATAGTGAACAATTACATGAAACATTAGTGTCAATCTGATAGTGAACAACTACATGAAATATTAGTGTCAATCTGATAGTGAACAACCACATGAAATATTAGTGCCAATCTGATAGTGAACAACTACATGAAACAGTGTCAATCTGATAGTGAACAACTACATGAAATATTAGTGCCAATCTGATAGTGAACAATTGCATGAAACATTAGTGTCAATCTGATAGTGAACAACTACATGAAATATTAGTGTCAATCTGATAGTGAACAACTACATGAAATATTAGTGTCAATCTGATAGTGAACAACTACATGAAATATTAGTGTCAATCTGATAGTGAACAACTACATGAAACATTAGTGTCAATCTGATAGTGAACAACTACATGAAATATTAGTGCCAATCTGATAGTGAACAATTACATGAAACATTAGTGTCAATCTGATAGTGAACTACATGAAATATTAGTGTCAATCTGATAGTGAACAACTACATGAAATATTAGTGTCAATCTGATAGTGAACAACTACATGAAATATTAGTGTCAATCTGATAGTGAACAACTACATGAAACATTAGTGTCAATCTGATAGTGAACAACTACATGAAATATTAGTGTCAATCTGATAGTGAACAACTACATGAAACATTAGTGTCAATCTGATAGTGAACAACTACATGAAACAGTATCAATCTGATAGTGAACAATTACATGAAACATTAGTGTCAATCTGATAGTGAACAACTACATGAAACAATGTCAATCTGAAAGTGAACAACTACATGAAACATTAGTGTCAATCTGATAGTGAACAACTACATGAAACATTAGTGTCAATCTGATAGTGAACAACTACATGAAATATTAGTGTCAATCTGATAGTAAACAACTACATGAAACAATGTCAATCTGATAGTGAACAACTACATGAAATATTAGTGTCAATCTGATAGTGAACAACTACATGAAATATTAGTGTCAATCTGATAGTGAACAACTACATGAAACAAAATGTGATTAATTATTTGAGTACAGTGTTTTATTTCCCTCTATTCAAACACAATTGTATTCGTTTTAGGCAAGTTTTTAAAATAATAATAGCACTAATCCTAATAATAAAATACAAAATTAATGCAGTAAATGAGGAAGTTGTCCTTGTTAAAAGTGCCATCACTTGTTTTGAGGGTTTTTTTTTCCATTCAGTTAACATAAAAAAGTTGCCAGGTGCCAAAAACAATCTTTTTTTTTTTTTAAAAGGCATCCGTTATCATTATGGCAAATTCTCATCAGATGATCATCATTCCTGAGCTGTTATCCATCTCTGATTGACTTCCTGTTGCACATCATCATCATCCTATACGCGGCACCAAGTACAGTATTGCCACACAGACTGTGCCACTTCCTGCGTCTGCGGGGAATTCCCCGCAGCGTAAGGTGTGGAAGGTGCATAAAAGCCTTCACGTCTCGACATGCAGGCAGAACAGAAGCGACGCGAGCTGAGATCTTCTGCAAAACCCAAAATATACTCAGAGAAAGAACAACCTTCACTTGAAAAGATGTCCGCTGAGATGACCTGCAACAAGCTGCCCGCCGGACTGGGCCTGGAGGTTTCCCGCCACCCCCTGACCCTGAGGCGCGTGGTCAACCTGGTGGTCGCCATGGAGAGGTTAAAGGGCAAAAGCTGCCAGACGGCGCTGGGCACCGAATTCTCGGAGGAGAACCTCCTCAACATCATGATGGAGGACGTCGTTGAAGGTACGCTTTGTTAGCCATCATTCATACAGTAAAAATGAAAGGATGCTTTGATACATTGTGTACAGTAAAGATGCTCAAACCTATCCGATAAGCTAGCTGAACTAAACATCCTCATCTTGGCTTGTCCTGACAGGTGACAAAGTAAAAGAGTGAAATATTTAATAATAATGTGGTCACTATATTTTTACAGTATGCCAAAACCAATGAAAAAATAGCTTTAGGCTAAAAATGGCACTTTGTATTTATCATATCGAATCTGGCTTTTATGAAGGTTCTGTCAACACTGAGTATCTACAAAAACAGTTTAAAAAAATTGTTTTTTTAATATATATATATTTTTTAATATATGTATTTTTTTTATATATTGTTTTCAAATATATATATATATTTTTTTAATATATATATATATATTTAAAATGTACTATATTGATTTGTATAGTTATTTATTTCATTTAAAAATATATTCTAAAGAATACATATATTTTATACTTATTCATTATATTTATAAATGTTATATCATAATGTATTGTATATTTTTTAAATTAAAAAAAACACACATATTTTATATTTTTTTATTTGCTGAATCTTTTTTTTGCTCGTTAAATACAAGACTATTAAAACTAGGGATGTCCGATAATGGCTTTTTGCCGATATCCGATATGCCGATATTGTCCAACTCTTTAAATACAGATACCGATATCAACCGATACCGATATCAACCGATATATACAGTCGTGGAATTAACACATTATTATGCCTAATTTGGACAACCAGGTATGGTGAAGATAAGGTACTTTTTAAAAAAAATGAATAAAATAAAATAAGATAAATAAATTAAAAACATTTTCTTGAATAAAAAAGAAAGTAAAACAATATAAAAACAGTTACATAGAAACTAGTAATTAATGAAAATGTGTAAAATTAACTGTTAAAGGTTAGTATTATTAGTGGACCAGCAGCACGCACAATCATGTGTGCTTACGGACTGTATCCCTTGCAGACTGTATTGATATATATTGATATATAATGTAGGAAGCAGAATATTAATAACAGAAAGAAACAACCCTTTTGTGTGAATGAGTGTAAATGGGGGAGGGAGGTTTTTTGGGTTGGTGCACTAATTGTAAGTGTATCTTGTGTTTTTTATGTGGATTTAATAAAAATAAAAAATAAAAAATTTTAAAACCGATACTGATAATAAAAAAACCGATACCGATAATTTCCGATATTACATTTCAACGCATTTATCGGCCGATAATATCGGCAGACCGATATTATCGGACATCTCTAATTAAAACATTCAT
The DNA here is from genome assembly GCF_033978785.1 of Entelurus aequoreus. Lineage (NCBI taxonomy): Eukaryota > Metazoa > Chordata > Actinopteri > Syngnathiformes > Syngnathidae > Entelurus > Entelurus aequoreus. The sequence continues at coordinate 3,413,752 of NC_084747.1, forward strand.
ATATTTTGTTTGTCCTTATAGTGACCCGTTTATAAAAAAAAAGTCTGGAAAAAGTCTTATATTTGAGGGGCCCTTTTGATTTAGACATCCAAATGACTGCTCCCGCCAATGAGTCAGGGCTTTTCTTCCCGTCACACACAGGTGGACTCTTTAAGGTTGGTAGCGAGTCAGCAGACAACAAAGAGGGAGTTATGATGCTAGCTTTGAGCTAACGGTGTCAATGAAGCAAAACCGTCAACAGCTGTGCAACGGCTAAGAAATGTGATTCATTATATAGACTTTTAAAAATGTTAAAATTAGGAATTTCAAAATGAAATTTTGGAAAAACGTGCCTGAAAAAAAGATACAAGTCGTCATATAGGACGACTATTGCCAGAACATAAAAGGTCATGTTTTCTCCCCTAGATGAAAAGTCTGCAAAAGACGGATAGTCATATATTAAGTGATCTATGGACATGTTCATGGAAACAAATAGACACAACAAACTAGGTTGTCTTATGTACGGGTCAATACTGTAGTCAATTTATCTACAGAATATTTGCTTGCTTGTCTACATTAATATTGCCCGATATTGCATTATGGTAGCATGGCTACAGTTTATATAAGACGGCATCCCGTCAGATAAAAAGTCTGAAAAAGAAAGGCCGTCTTATATTGAGGGGTCTATGGACATGATCATGAAACCAGACGGGCACAAAAAATGAGGTTGTCTCAATTACGGGTCAATTAGTTAATCAACAGTATATTTGCATGCTTGAGTTTGTCCTTTGTTTACATTAATATTGCCCAACCACTGCATTACGGTAGCATGGTTACGGTGTATATAAGACGGAATCCTGTCAGATAAAATGTCTGCGAGGGATCGGTCGTCTTATAGTGAGTGGTCTATGGACGTGATCATAACAACAAACACACACAAAAAAAGATGCAATTTGTATGCCACCTTATTTTCTGAACATAATAGGGGTCGTCCTATATTCGGCTCAATACGGTAATCAATTACATTTTTATTTGCATGATTGAGTTTGTCCTGAGCTTACATCCATATGTAACCCTAACCATGTACAATAACCCTAACCCATCATTACAGTATGGTTACGATGTATATAAGACGACATGTTTTCAAATATGAATATAAAAAGTCTGAAAAAGACGGACCATCTTGTATTTAGTTATCTAGAGAGTTAGGATTCAATAAAAAAAAATGTTGGTTGTCTGGTCTTTGATTTGGTCTTAAAGAAAAGGGAAGTCGTCTTATATTTGGGTTTACATAACCCATTTTCAGCTTTCACTTACTTATGTAGATAATGACGAAATACGCCGATACAGGTAACTGACGCAATTTTCTAAGTGAACAAAGTGGCATTGACCTGCCGGTAGTTTTTGTTGCCGCCCGGTGTGGTGGAGGTGCGTCCTTGACTAATGGCCATTTTGTCCTCTCCTCAGTGATCAACATGCCCGAGAGTAGGCCGTCTCGACCCAACCAGTTCAGCAGGACGGGCCAGTACCAGTGCAGCGTTGCCGACACCCAGAAGAAGAGTTTGGTGGTGGTCCATGATAGCATGGAGCTGCACGCCGTCACGCTGCAGGGAGGAAGCAGCCACCGCAAAGGTGTGTCCACGCTACCAAAATGCAATTTTAGTCGAAATTTTGTGTGGCTGCTGAAAACAGCCAAAGCTGAACTGAAATGCTAACAGTGAGCACTAGGGGGTGTAACGGTACGTGTATTTGTATTGAACGGGGGGGGGTTTCGGTTTGGTTCTGAGGTGTACCGAACGAGTTTCCACACGGACATATTAAGCAGCGCACCGCACGTTGTGCACACCGAGGCACAACACGCGGCATGCTAGCAGCGACCGGGCTAGGACAACATGTAAAAGCCAGAGCGGGAAGACCCTCCTGCCTCGTTAAGATCTCCCGTTTGGGAACACTTTGGCTGGACGGAGGTTTGCCGACATTGTTCAGCAGCTGCTTCTGACGACACGTCAAACATGCTAACCTATTTGAAGCGTCACCACCGCATTCAAGCAGCCTCTCCTCGGCGAGTCAGGCAGGGCTAAAGCAATAACAAATGTTTTTATAGCAGCAGATTTAATTCCATATTGCATTAGAAACTAGATTTTGAGCCACTTCTATGGTGGAAGAACAATGAGCCCATATATCCTCTTACTGCCAAGTTGAGTTGACTTGAAACTGTTTAATGTTGCACTTTTTATATGTAGAAGACAAGTTTTGTCATTTTTATTTAATCCGAGCAACAACTTGAGGCAGTTTAATGTTGATTAACGTGGGCCCCCGACTTAAACAAGTTGAAAAACTTATTGGGGTGTTACCATTTAGTGGTCAATTGTACGGAATATGTACTGTACTGTGCAATCTACTAATAAAAGTCTCAATCAATCAATCCAAAAAAGCACTTTATATGTAGAAAGGTTTTGTTAAGAAACCATTCTGAGCCTTATCTTATTTAGTTTTTATTTGATATATGTTGACCACATGAACCCTGGCAATGGACCCTGTGTGTATATGTATGTTATGCCATTGTTTACACGTTTGGTAAATAAATAACCAAAACATTTATATTTTATTGTTTTCTTACTGTACCGAAAATGAACCGAACCGTGACCTCTAAACCGAGGTACGTACCGAACCGACATTTTTGTGTACCGTTACACCCCTAGTGAGCACGCTGGATAGATAGTGTGAAGTAACAAGAAATAAGAGTAAAATTAGCTTTAAAAACATGTTAGCATGTGCTAACATGTTTACATTTAGCATTAATGAAATACCAAAATGTATGACACTTGGGAGTAGATTTTTCTCCATGTGGCCCCCGGTCTAAAATGAGTTTGACACCCCTGCTATAAGACAACTGTGACACTCACTGTTGACAATGAAGCTTTTCACCTACCTCAACTCTTTTTTTCTTTGTTGTTGTCACTTGTATCAACGTATGTTTGATTTTTATTTTTGTTGTTACCTTTTTTTTTTCCCTTTTAGTCAGTTATTGTGATTCTCTATAGCAGGGGTCACCAACCTTTTTGAAACCATGAGCTACTTCTTGGGTACTGATTAATGCGAAGAGCTACCAGTTTAAAAACACTTAAATAAATTGCCAGAAATAGCCAATTTGCTCAATTTACCTTTAACTCTATGTTATTATTAATCATTAATTATATTTACACTGAATTGAACGGTTTAAAAGTGGAGAAAACACGAAAAAAATGACAATTAAATTTTGAAACATAGTTTATCTTCAATTTCGACTCTTTAAAATTCAAAATTCAACCGAAAAAAAGAAGAGAAAAACTAGCTAATTCGAATCTTTTTGAAAAAATAAAAAAAATAATTTATGGAACATCATTAGTAATTTTTCCTGATTAAGATTAATTTTAGAATTTGGATGACATGTTTTAAATAGGTTAAAATCCAAACTGCACTTTGTTAGAATATATAACAAATTGGACCAAGCTATATTTCTAACAAAGACAAATCATTATTTCTCCTAGATTTTCCAGAACAAAAATTTTAAAAGAAATTCAAAAGACTTTGAAAAAAGATTTAAATTTGATTCTACAGATTTTCTAGATTTGCCAGAATAATTTTTTTGAATTTTAATCATAATAAGTTTGAAGAAATATTTCACAAATATTCTTCGTCGAAAAAACAGAAGCTAAAATGAAGAACTAAATTAAAATGTATTTATTATTCTTTACAATAAAAAAAATACATTTACTTGAACATTGATTTAAATTGTCAGGAAAGAAGAGGAAAGAATTTAAAAGGTAAAAATGTATTTGTGTTTAAAAATCCTAAAATCATTTTAAGGTTGTATTTTTTCTCTAAAATTGTCTGTCTGAAAGTTATAAGAAGCAAAGTAAAAAAAAAAAAAGAATTTATTTAAACAAGTGAAGACCAAGTCTTTAAAATATTTTCTTGGATTTTCAAATTCTATTTGAGTTTCGTCTCTCTTAGAATTAAAAATGTCGGGCAAAGCGAGACCAGCATGCTAGTAAATAAATACAATTTAAAAAATAGAGGCAGCTCACTGGTAAGTGCTGCTATTTGAGCTATTTTTAGAACAGGCAGGCGGGCTACTCATCTGGTCCTTACGGGCTACCTGGTGCCCGCGGGCACCGCGTTGGTGACCCCTGCTCTATAGAATAGAATAGAATGGACTTTATTGTCATTATATTTGCATGTAACGAGATTAAGGACTCCAATTTAAGGTGCGGTAGTGGGAACAAATATGGGGTAAAAATAAATTACACAACAGGTAATAAAGAAAAAACTAACAATTGAAATAAACAGACTACTATGCAATAAAAATAATAAGCAATCCTGTACAATATACAAAACACTATAGAAATACAAAAAACTGTACAATATACAGAACAAGACAAGAGTACCGGAGTAATAAATAACATAAATAAATAAATAATAATAAATAAATAACTATCTGCTTGTGGTGAAAATGTAGTACATTGCTACCCACTGTGACTGAAATGTAGGACGGGGGGTGGGAGGGGGTGTTATTATTTTACTTTTATTATTTTTCTGTAATTTTTTTGTTGTTGTATTTTTTTTTTTTGGGGGGGGTGAACAAAAAAAAGTGTATTTTCTCAGTACCTGTATTATGATTTCCCTATCAAATGAATAAATATATTTTTTTATTTTTTTTTAAACAAAAAAAAATGAAAATGCAGCTCATTTCAATACTTGGCAAACTCATCATCACGCGGGCCGGGTGAAACCTGTTCGCGGGCCGTAGGTTTGACACCCATTTTAATACCATCATGTCGCCTTGGGTCTAATTTGTTGTTGCTGTCCTTGCAGTGTTCCTGAACATGTCCACCTACGTGCGCCCGTCCCCCAACACCGAGGCCCGACCAGTGGCTCTGGGCATCAAGGGCACAAGTCTTTACCTGTCCTGCCACCAGGACGGCGACAAGCCCACTCTGCACTTGGAGGTAAATGGACAATTATCCATCCGTTTTCTACCGCTTGTCCCTATCGTGGTCGCGGGAGGTGCTGGAGCCCATCTCAAAATCGCACTTTAATGCTAGCATGCTAACGTTAACATGCTAACAGTTGGCTAGTTTCACATACCAAGTTATATGACCGCATGGTGAATCGAATGAGATTAAAAAAAGTTAGCACACTATTGTTAGCATTACATGCTAACAGTTAGCTTGTTTCACATACCAAGTTATATGACCGCAAGGTGAAATCGAATGAGATAAAAAAAGTTAACACTTTAATGGTAGTATGCTAACGTTAACATGCTAGCAGTTCGCTTGTTTCACACACCAAGTTCAATGACTGCAAGGTGTATCGAATGAGGTAAAAAAAAAGTTAGCACACTATTGTTAGCATTACATGCTAACAGTTAGCTTGTTTCACATACCAAGTTATATGACCGCAAGGTGAAATCAAATGAGATTAAAAAGTTAACACTTTAATGGTAGTATGCTAATGTTAACGTGCTAGCAGTGAGCTTGTTTCACATACCAATTTATATGACCGCGAGGTGAAATCGAATGAGATTAAAAAGTTAGCACTTTAATGGTAGCATGCTAACGTTACATGCTAACAGTTAGCTTGTTTCACATACCATGTTATATGACCGCATGGTGAATCAAATGAGATAAAAATAAGTCAGCACTTTATATTTAGCGTGCTAGCATGCTAACGTAACATGCTAACAGTCAGCTTGTTTCACATACCAAGTTATATGACCGCGAAGTGAAATCGAATGAGATAAAATAAAGTTAGCACTTTAATGGTAGCATGCTAACGTTACATGCTAACAGTTAGTTTGTTTCACATACCATGTTATATGACCGCATGGTGAATCGAATGACATCAAAAATGTTAGCACTTTATTGTTAGCGTGCTAGCATGCTAAAGTTAGCAAACTAACAGTTAACAGCTGTCACATATTAATTAAGTTATATTCGTGAAAATAGTAGTTTTTTCATAAAGTGATAAAAATGAAAACAATTAAAAATCCTGCTGACCTCTTCCTTGTCTTGACCCCACCCAGACGCTGGAGGACGTCACCAGTTTGACAAGGATCAACTCCGACAGCGAGATGGTTCGCTTCCTCTTCTACAAACGTGACTCGGGGGTGAGCAACAGCACCCTCATGTCCGCACAATTCCCAAACTGGTTCATCAGCACTGCGGAGGAGGACAGCATGCCGGTGGAAATGTGCCAGCGGGCTGCCAACCGCTACATAACCTTCAACATCCAGAGGCAGAGTTAAAGACGGAAAAAAACTGCTCTTAAATGTGTTTTTTTTTACACTTATAGTTCACTTTTTAAAATCTTTTTTTTTTTAATACCCCCTTTGATGCGTTACCTGTTTACACCTTTAAAAAATCCGAGCGCACCGAAATGCATCACTGCAGGTCACGTGACATTGCTCGCCTCTCCAATTGGTCAAAAGAATGTAAACAGGAAGAAGGTCGGCTGTATGAGCGGCTCAAATGACTACCACTTTGCCAAAAAAAAAAACGACATTTAGGAGGAATTTCTGAGCAAATTATCCTAATTCACACAGTGAAAAAGTGGGCCACTAGAGTATAAACCGTGACATGTTTAGCATCAACATTGTTATACAACTTGATGTCAGTTACAAAGCAAACTATGCATCAAAGGGGGTGGAATGAAACAAGGACTACAAAGTGTGAAAGCACATCTTGATCAGTAGAGCAACTTGGATTTGTATGTGCAAGCCTTCTATTATTTATGTATTTATTCAGTTATTTATGTATTTATTTATTGTGTTTATTTATTTAATTATTTAAAATCAATGTGTACACCATCATGTATTTATGCAGAGGTCTGCTTTCGTACAAATGCTTTAAAACTTTGGATCAGCCATGCACAATAAAATTGTGATCTGTGTTTCAGTTTGCATTCTCTTTTATTACATGATCATAAATAGATCGGGGATGATGGACCACAAATGTTCAAAATGATCGCTGTACAAGAGAAAGAACAATGGCCGACAGCGAACGCGCAAAAAAGTCAGACAAAATGCACCAACAACACCCGAAGGCCATAAAAACGCATGCAACCAGGAAAATGCTGCAATGTCATAAACGCTGCAAGATTAAAAAAAGAAAAAAAAAGTGTAAAAACAAAAATTTCATTCTGTAGTGCAACAACTTTTAATTTGCAGCATTTGTCAATTGTATTTGTTTTATGGCGTTTGTTTGTTTTTCAGTCAGGCATAATGTCTGACCCATGTGCGCCTTTGCAAGTATTCAATCACAACCATGATAAACATTCTGAATTCATTTCATCCATCCATTCATTTTCAAGATAATCTTACTCATCTCACAGTATGAAATATAACTTACTTCACCAATTATTATTTATTTATTATTTATTTTAATTGTTATTACTTATGGAGTATACTGTGAATAAATTGAGAACAGGAAGTGAACAAAAGTTTTAGCAAATGCTATGTAAAGGGAAAGGGGTAGGATTAAATAAGCCCTGCTTCTTCCTACTCCTTTTCGAACATGTTGAATAGAGAAACTGGACATTGTGATGTATCATGTTGTATGCATGCATGTTCCAAATAAACTCAAACTCAAACATCTAATCAATTTTGACCCTTTCGATATAGCGCAGGCCTTACATTTTAAGGCAAGAAATTAAACAAAAGTGTCATTTGCTCATTTCTAGAGATGTCCGATAATATCGGCCTGCCGGTATTATCGGCCGATAAATGCTTTAAAATGTAATATCGGAAATTATCGGTATCGTTTTTTTTTATTATCGGTATCATTTTTATTATTATTTTTTAAATTTTATTCAATCAACATAAAAAACACAAGATGCACTTGCAATTAGTGCACCAACCCAAAAAAAACTCCCTCCCCCATTTACACTCATTCTTACTCATTCACACAAAAGGGCTGTTTCTTTCTGTTATTAATATTCTGGTTCCTACATTATATATCAATATATATCAATACAGTCTGCAAGGGATACAGTCCGTGCTGCTGGTCCACTAATAGTACTAACCTTTAACAGTTAATTTTACTCATTTTCATTAATTACTAGTTTCTATGTAACTGTTTTTAAATTGTTTTACTTTCTTTTTATTCAAGAACATGTTTTTAATTTATTTATCTTATTTTATTTTATTTTTTATTTTTTAAAAGGACCTTATCTTCACCATACCTGGTTGTCCAAATTAGGCATAATAATGTGTTAATTCCACGACTGTATATATCGGTATCGGTTGATATTGGTATCGGTAATTAAGAGTTGGACAATATCGGATATCGGCAAAAAGCCATTATTGGACATCCCTACTAATTTCCCTTGCACACAATTGCATGATTATCTCACAAAAATAAGTGAAGTTATTTTTTTCAACCATAGCACAAATAACTGATGTGCTTACATTTGTAAATGTTCAAATTCTCACTTTGACATCTATTCTTCCATCCATCCATTTTCTACCGCTTATCCCTTTTGGGGTCGCGGGGGGCGCTGGAGCCTATCTCAGCTACAATCGGGCGGAAGGCGGGGTACACCCTGGACAAGACGCCACCTCATCGCAGGGCCAACACAGATAGACAGACAACATTCACACTCACATTAATACAGTTAAAAAGTGTACGTGTTATTGTACGCCGTGATTGGTCAATCGTATTCCGTTGATAAAATCTCCTCCAATCAGCTGTCGGCTTCTTGTTCAAGGGGACGTTCATTAATTCGAAACTGTCCAATCAGAGAGGAGCAAAGCGCCCAGCGCCCCAAACCGGTACTTTCAAAACTAACACGACAACACGGTTGTTTTCCAGCTAAGGAAATATAACTCAAACACCACGTTTGGTTCAAGTGGAGTCAACAGTTTGACGGGATATGGACGAAGAAGATCCCGCGGCGTCTATGACAATCCGAAAAGGTCTGAACGTTAATGTTTTTGTCATTTCAATAACGTTACGATCAGTTTGCGCCAGATGCTAGCTAGCTAGCCGACCAGTTAGCATTAGTCAATGCAAATGTTTGTCACGCTAGCTGTTGAATTCATGTAATAATGAACATGAACATTCATTATTAATTCTGGCAACGTGTGAAAAATATGCCTGCAGTCTTCATTGATAAGATAACCCACACAAACTAGTACAAATGGCGATCTTAAAGAAGGCACACCCTACTATAATACAAACCCCGTTTCCATATGAGTTGGGAAATTGTGTTAGATGTAAATATAAACTGAATACAATGATTTGTATAACATTTTCAACCCATATTCAGTTGAATATGCTACAAAGACAACATATTTGATGTTCAAACTGCTAAACTTTTTTTTTTTGGCAAATAATCATTAACTTTAGAATTTGATGGCAGCAACACGTGACAAAGAAGTTGGGAAAGGTGGCAATAAATACTGATAAAGTTGAGGAATGCTCATCAAACACTTATTTGGAACATCCCACAGGTGAACAGGCAAATTGGGAACAGGTGGGTGCCATGATTGGGTATAAAAAGTAGATTCTATGAAATGCTCAGTCATTTACAAACAAGGATGGGGCGAGGGTCACCACTTTGTCAACAAATGCCTGAGCAAATTGTTGAACAGTTTAAGAAAAACCTTTCTCAACCAGCTATTGCAAGGAATTTAGGGATCTCACCATCTACGCTCCGTAATATCATCAAAGGGTTCAGAGAATCTGGAGAAATCACTGCACGTAAGCAGCTAAGCCCATGACCTTCCATCCCTCAGGCTGTACTGCATCAACATGCGACATTAGTGTGTAAAGGATATCACCACATGGGCTGAGGAACACTTCAGAAACCCACTGTCAGTAACTACAGTTGGTCGCTACATCTGTAAGTGCAAGTTAAAACTCTCCTATGCAAGGCGAAAACCGTTTATCAACAACACCCAGAAACGCAGTCGGCTTCGCTGGGCCTGAGCTCATCTATGATGGACTGATACAAAGTGGAAAAGTGTTCTGTGGTCTGACCAGTCCACATTTCAAATTGTTTTTGGAAACTGTGGACGTCGTGTCCTCCGGACCAAAGAGGAAAAGAACCATCCGGATTGTTCTAGGCGCAAAGTGTAAAAGGCAGCATGTGTGATGGTATGGGGGTGTATTAGTGCCCAAGACATGGGTAACTTACACATTTGTGAAGGCACCATTAATGCTGAAAGGTACATACAGGTTTTGGAGCAACATATGTTGCCATCCAAGCAACGTTACCATGGACGCCCCTGCTTATTTCAGCAAGACAATGCCAAGCCACGTGTTACATCAACGTGGCTTCATAGTAGAAGAGTGCGGGTACTAGACTGGCCTGCCTGTAGTCCAGACCTGTCTCCCATTGAAAATGTGTGGCGCATTATGAAGCCTAAAATAGCACAAGGGAGACCCCCGGACTGTTGAACAACTTAAGCTGTACATCAAGCAAGAATGGGAAAGAATTCCACCTGAGAAGCTTCAAAAATGTGTCTCCTCAGTTCCCAAACGTTTACTGAGTGTTGTTAAAAGGAAAGGCCATGTAACACAGTGGTGAACATGCCCTTTCCCAACTACTTTGGCACGTGTTGCAGCCATGAAATCCTAAGTTAATTACTATTTGCAAAAAAAAATTAAGTTTATGAGTTTGAACATCGAATATGTTGTCTTTGTAGCATATTCAACTGAATATGGGTTGAAAATGATTTGCAAATCATTATATTCCGTTTATATTTACATCTAACACAATTTCCCAACTCATATGGAAACGGGGTTTGTAGGTTAAGTTGTAGTATACACTTATAGTTTAACATTATCCTAAAGAAAAACATAAGTGCCCTTAAATAATGGAGCTGGTCGGATCTCTCTTTGAGGTGGCAGTCGGACAAATTTTAGATCCGTCTGCATTACTTTATTTACAATAAATAATTAGATTATCGATCATTGACGTTTACTAATCGATTTTATAATCGTCCATGTCCGAGTTGCGATGCATCTGAAAATCGATTATTTCCCCCACCTCTACAAGAAAATACACGATATTTTGGGTTAACAAAAGTAAGATAAAAATGACTTTTAATGTGTATTGCATGGGAGTTCGGTATGCTTCTGCACTGAAACAAGGACTGATGAAAACTATGAATGTTTACCATTGCACCCTTATTACAGACAGAGGTCTGAATACTTGCTAGATTTAGAGATGTCAGAATCAGATTTTTTGGGCCAAGTATGTTTAAAACACGAGGAATTAGACTTGGTAGACTGTGCTCGCTTTCTTCAATGTAAACAATTAATATTAACAATTATATAAAAATACAATCAAGTACTTAACTACCAAAAATGTGCAAGGCTAATAAATAATAGTGCAGTAGTGAATAGAGCAAAAGCAAAAAGCTGATAACGTAACCATGAGTTAGCACATTCACAGTGACCCATTACTTCCATAGTTATTTCACAGCGTTCATCAGCCTGGGGACAAACTGTTGAATGACAGGTTGTTTTGGTGTAATTAACACTGATCCCTCCTGCTGCGTTTGAATGAATGTATGGGAAACACTGGGAGTGGATTATTTACAAAACATATTTTTTTCATTTTGTTTCTTAATCTCTTTTACTGATTGATTTTGTCACAGAGCTGCGCAAGCAGAAGATGATGGAATATTTGACAATGAAAGGAAAATCCAAATTGCCCGGATCTAAGTAAGATATCAATACTGCATTATTACCAATAGTTTGGTCTTTTCTTGACTCAGGTCACCGTGTCATGTTTTAAGACCAAACAATCTAAAGGTCTTTGAATATTTGATTGAGTGAACACTTTTCACACCACAGGCCAAACGTCGCTGATGGTCCGGTGAAGAAGTCTGAACCCGCGCGACCATCTTCACTCCAGGTGTGCTTTTAAGTTGTAAAACCAGTACAAAGAAATACTTTGATGTCAACTGAGCAAATATGCTAAGGTTCTAAGAGGCAGTTAATAATATGATTGTCGATTGTCTTCTCTTTGCAGCTCATCAAGGGAAAAGAAAACAAAGCCCCCGTCAGCAGTTTTAGACAGAAAGTCAAAAACGCTCAACCTTTGGCTCCTCTTGCCAACCAAAACCCGGCCAGAAAAACCTTCGTGGTTCGAAACAAAGAGAATCTACAAAGCAGCATCCGGACTGAACCGCAGAAATCCAGAGGTTCGCTTAGTGTTTGTTCCACACTCGCTGAAAAGCCAGCTTTTAGGGCGACGTACTCGCTTTCCTCCAAGCCCCTCCTGAAAGCAGACAGTCATACCACAAATCAGACCAAAGTCAGGAAACCGCCGACAGGGAAAGTCTCTTCCAATGCCAACTTTTCAGTTATGAAGAACCCGAAAGGCTCACTCAAGACTGCGACAAATATAGCCGCTTCCTTCCTGGCTACGGCTTACACCGTCAGGATGAGTTTGGGACCAATGGTCAAAACCAGGACTGGCCTCATTCCCACCATGATCATACCCAGAGTCCCTGAACCAGCACGGACTCAGAAATCCGCTCCTTTGCGATCCGGCGTCTCATCTTCCTGTCCCGTCTCCAAAATCCCACTACGCCAAAGACCAGCTGTCTCTTGTTTGACTGCCAACAAGACTCAGGAGTCTCGCCACAAAGCCATCCTCGCCAGACAGTCGCAGCCGCCTTCTTTTAAGCTGAAATCAACATTCACCACCTCCTCGTCGCGCACAGCACCACACGCTCAGCCGGCGAAGCAGAGACCCGAGCTCCAAGCCAGGAAGACGAGCCAGCGCCCCAACGTCCACGGCGGAGTGGCGGCGAGCAGGTGCGTCGCCAAGACAGACGGTAAAGCCCCTCCGGCTGTGGCACAAGTGGAGAAACCCAAGACGGGCAGAGACACCGCAAACAAGGTGGTGGATGCCTCCATTAAGACCGCTCCAAAGAGAAGAAACGCTCCGGCGCCACGGACCGCCACTGCCATCAGCCAACCAAAGCCCGCTCCTGCTACGAAAGCGCCAAAGTCCCAAACTGTGGACAAAAAAGTTACTGCTGAGCAAGAGGCGAGAATGTAAGTAGAGAAAAAACTATTACACATACTGTATATGACCACTGGTTGTACTTTACCAGATATCCTCTCAAGAGAAAATTCTACAAAATGTAAACTTGGATATACTTTAGAGTAGACAGTGTTAGGGGTGTAACGGTACACAAAAATTTCGGTTCGGTACGTACCTCGGTTTAGAGGTCACAGTTCGGTTCATTTTCGGTCCAGTTAGAAAACAACAAAATATACATTTTTTGGTTATTTATTTACTACATTTGTAAACAATGGCTTTATCCTTTTAACATTGGGAACACTATAATAATTCTGCCCACGTTAATCAACATTAAACTGCCTCAAGTTGTTGCTCAGATTAAATAAAATGACAAAACTTTTCTTCTACATATAAAAAGTGCAACATTAACCAGTTTCAAGTTAAATAAAATGACAAAACTTTTCTTCTACATATAAAAAGTGCAACATTAACCAGTTTCAAGTTAAATAAAATGACAAAACTTTTCTTCTACATATAAAAAGTGCAACATTAACCAGTTTCAAGTCAACTCATCATGCTTAATTTATTACTGTATTTGGGAAGCCTGTAGTTGATTTTTATTATGTAAATGTTATATTTTTATCAACATGTGATAGCAGGGACCCTGCCATTCCAAACTAGGCTGCTGCATTACTAATGATTCATGTAACTATAGCTGAAAAAATGGTACAATAGCAATAGGAGAGACTATTCATCCCTGAACACCATGGAGTTCATGTAAGCTTAATGATGCACTTACTTTATTATATCAACTATCAGAGACTGAAACTCTTCATTTAACATAATGTCCTTTTTTGCTGCTTCAACACAGCTCAATCAACACAGAAAAAGGTAAAGTGAAATAACAGACTGACAGGGCTTTGCTGTCCGTAACACACACACACACACACACCGCAAAATGAGCTAACGTTACGCTAAAAGCGAATTAGCTTTCACCTCAAGCCAGGACTGCGAGCGAGCTGAGCTGCCGTTTATATTTCTAGAAGGTCAACAGGCTCATAGTGATGTTACTAGTAGTTGACTGGGAGGTGTTTATTATAATTTGGGGAGAGTCCGCTGCCTGATGCTTACCTGCTGAACGCTAAGCACTGACTACATGCGCTCTGAATACGCACTGCTGATTGGCTGTTACCGCTCTGTTTGTAACCAATCAGATGGTTGTGTGAGTGGGACAATGTTGGGGGCTGTGTAGAGGACTGACAGAGGCAGAAGGAAGCGGAGGCGGCTACTTAATATGTTCGTGGGGAAACTCGTTCGGTACACCTCCGAACCGAAACCCCCGTACCGAAACGGTTCAATACAAATACACGTACCGTTACACCCCTAGACAGTGTACAGCGTGTATAGCAGCACAGATGTACATGAGTCAACACGCAACCATTATGGTCTAAATAGTTGGCAACACATGCGATTAGCAAGATAACTGTGTCTCGCCTACAGTCACACATAGTGCTGGTAGCCTCACGGTCTGGGCTGCACGAGTGCTGGCACCACTGGGAGAGCTGCGGTTCATTGAAAGGAAACCCAAATTCCAACAGGTTTTGAGACATTCATACAGTGCTTTAAGTCCAAACATACCTCCAAGATGACGAGTGCCTTGCTCAAGAAGTATGTCTCCTCCACACCTAAACCCTATTGATCATCGGTGGGCAATCTCAAGATGAGGGTGCATTGAGTGCAAGGTGTCTAGATAAAGCAAAAGTAAATCGATACTGCTTTACAAACTGTACAGTGACTACTCTAATGTATAGCCATGTTGACTTTGCATCATATTGTATTGTCCCTTGACGAGATATAACAAGCTGACTCACTGGCAATTGTTTTAACACCTTGGTTATGTAGGATCGTTAAAAAGTGCTTTCGATTCAAATAAATGTCATTAGAATAATAGCTAACGCTAACAATGCTAGTTTCATTGCATTACATTAGCATGTACAAATATGCATGAAAACACTCCTACTCCTACACACATCACACATGGGACGGTTTAGTAAGTATGAACCGTAAATGGTCTGCTTTTTATATCACACTTTACTATACCCGGAATGATACCCACAGTCACCCATTCACACACACTGATGGCGAAAGCTACCATGCAAGGGGCTAACCACGACCCATCAGGAGCAAGGGTGAAGTGTCTTTCCCAAGGACACAACGGCCGGGACTAGGATGGCGGAAGCTGGAATCGAACCTGGAACCCTCAAGTTGCTGGCACGGCCGCTAAATAGCGAATGAATAGTTTTAGATATATTGTAAAACTTACAAACCTTGTTTGGAGTGATGTATGACGAATCCATACCGGTAGAAACGCTGTGGACGACTAGAAGACGGAACGGTACTTACATTTCCGGTTTAAAGCACTAAACAGAAGGGAATACTGTAGACGTTCACCCTGCAGTGAGCAAACCTGTCCAAAAGATGGCGCCTTAGCACAAGCAATAACACCTTTTCAATGTCTCTGCCTGTGTTGAATGAAAACTATTTGCATTATGGCTGTTAGCCACACCGTTTTATAAGCCGCAAGGTTAAAACGAATAGCAGCTTATAGTCTGGAGCAGGGGTCACCAACGCGGTGCCCGCGGGCACTAGGTAGCCCGTAAGGACCAGATGAGTAGCCCGCTGGCCTGTTCTAAAAATAGCTCAAATAGCAGCACTTACCAGTGAGCTGCCTCTATTTTTTAAATTTTATTTATTTACTAGCAAGCTGGTCTCGCTTTGCTCGACATTTTTAATTCTAAGAGAGACAAAACTCAAATAGAATTTGAAAATCCAAGAAAATATTTTAAAGACTTGGTCTTCACTAACTGACAAAGAAACAGATAACAGATTTGGTGTCCAGTTCAAAGTGTGACATGATTTATTTAAAAATTTGAGAGTCGACTTTTGTATTTTACATGAGTTATTATTTGTACAAACATGGTGCAAAGTAATTCATGATTTGTTCAAAAATGTTAGTGGCTAGCTAGTTAAAATGGGATATTGTGATTTCACAAGACTGTCTTAGAAGTGATCATTTGAAAATGTTCAATTTGAAAAATGTGCACTTAGAGAAAATATAAAAATAAAGTGTTGCATATTGATATTTATCTGTTTCTATATATATTTATTGTGAGAAATCATTAAGATGATCAGTGTTTCCACAAAGATAAATATCATTAATTATTAATAATAACATAGAGTTAAAAGTAAATTGAGCAAATTGGCTATTTCTGGCAATTTATTTAAGTGTGTATCAAACTGGTAGCCCTTCGCATTAATCAGTACCCAAGAAGTAGCTCTTGGTTTCAAAAAGGTTGCTGACCCCTGGTCTGGAGGCTTCTTTTGTTTACGTAGAAAAGGTTTTAGGTCTCTGAGTTAAGTTTAGGGAAAAAATGGGAACACTTGTTTACACTTTTGAGTAGGAATGATGTTTGATAAGAAATTATCGAATTCGAGCCCATTATCGAATCCTCTTATCGAACCGATTCCTTATCGATTCTCTTATGGTGTCCAGATAGGTTGTTGTATATGGAAAAAAACACAATATTTGGTTTAACAAATCACTTCACATTCTCTACTGCTCGCTACTATAGTATTACCATATCTGAGTTATTGTGCAGAAATGTGGGGAAATAACTACAAATGTGCGCTACATTCGTTAACCGTGTTACAAAAAAGATCAATTAGACTGATACATAATGTTGGATATAGAGAACATACAAACACTTTATTTATTGAGTCAAAAATATTAAAGTTCGATGATTTGGTAAAATTGCAAACAGCTAAAATGATGTGGAATTAAATTATGGAATGGATTAAGTAAAGAAGTTAAACATTGTACTGATATGATCCAGTTTAAGAGGTTGTTCAAATGAATAGTGCTTACAAAGTACAAAGAAGAAGAATTATGAGAAATACTTTCAACCTTATTGAAAATAAGGTATTCTTCATCTCAGTATATTAATAATGACTGAATTAATTAATTACATATTACAAAACTGTTGTATATACTAATTCACAGATATTTTAATATAAAAAGGTCAGTAAATGATGTATATATTTGTAAACGCTATGAAGTGGGAAAGGGGTAGGATTAAACAAGCTTTACTTCTTCCTACTCCTGTAAAGTGAAATGATATGAAAGTGTGATGTATTATGATGTGGTCGGATCATGTTTAGTTTAGTTATGTTCTGTTAGTTTTGGACTTCCTTAGTTGTTTTGTGCACTTTGGGGGTTTGTTTTAGTCACCATGGTTACTTATGATTTTCACCTGCCTTGTACGCGCAGCTGTTGCTCATCAGAGACTCTATTTAAGCCTGCCTTTTCCGGTCACTCGTCGTGGCTTCATTGTTTGCATTTGCAACAGTTACGTTGGCATTCTGGTTTTCGAGCGCATGATTCCTGTGCTAAGGTTACCTTAGCTTCTAGTATTCCTGTGCTAAGTAAGTTCTTGCTTTAGCTTCTCGTGCGAACGGCACGCTTTCCTTTTGTTTCGTTCCTGTCTGTTGTAATGTGTATGATTTATGAGAAATAAATAATCTCCTACCTGCACGCTTTCGTCCGGAGCCGTCACTTTTGCGTCCCGGGAACGAACCGCACCCCACCGTGACAAATGACTGAGCTACGTGACGTCATTTCTTGTGTAGTCCCACGGGGCATTTCTGGTCGGGACGGGATTCGTTCCCAGGGATTCGAATAAAGAACCAACTCTTTTTCTTTACTATAGTGGTCTCGATAACGGGTACCGGTTCTCAAAAAGGGATTCGAGTCCGAGGACTCGGTTCTTTTCTTATCGAACAACCGGGAAAACCGGGTTCGAGTATCATCCCTACTTTTGAGTGTATTTTCAACATACTGTATCTACATTTTGTTGCATATTTTCCAACTCCAAACTTGACTGCGGATCGGACGATTTATGTGAGCTGTGTTTCTGTGGTTTTAAGGAATAAACTGCAGGCCTGGCGGGAAGCCAAAGGTATTTCCTACAAGCGCCCTCCGATGACAGTCAAGCCCCCGGCCAAGCGAGCTGTGGCATTGCCCGAACCTTCCTGCACCACCATGAAGGCGGAGGACGACGCTCGCCTGTTTGTCCAAGCCGTGGACAGATCCCTGTCCGACTGCATCAAACTGCTTGCTGAGGTATTGACTAGTAATCACTGTTTGTTGTTGTGCTGCGCCCGTGTGACATGACTCTCTCAATGCTCGCCTTCTGTTGGGAATTGTCCTAATTTGGTCCCATTTCAAAAAGCTGTTGCCAGCATAAAACTTGTGAAAGGTCACATATTATGCTATTTTCCACTCACTAAATGCGCCTGGGAAGTGCCCAAATAGTGTCTTGTCCAAAAATCTTGCCTAGATCCTGGAATGTAGACACTTTATGTAAGTATTTATTAAGGACTCCACAGACTAATCTATTTGTGGAGTTAGTGTGGTGATTTATTTCCCCCCTCATTGCCTCGGACGCTGCTGGTAAAGGAGACAGGTGATTAGATAACCAGCCCCAGCTGGGCAACCTACTCACCTGTCAGCTGGGCTTCGAAGCCGGGCCATACACACTCCCTTCCGCAGGAGGCGCGCCGACCACGCCCCCCTCCACAGCGATGTAATGACGTAATCGTCGAATTTGCAAATTTTGTACAGTTGGCCATGACGCATTTGCAAAATGTGAGTAAAAATATGAAAAGCGAAACAAATACGTTTATAGCTACAAAAAAAAAGATTATTATTGCTGTTTTTAAAACAAGATGGCACTGGCAGTGCTTTCGGATAGGGGAGGAGCCCAGAGCAGCACTCACTGCTCTTTGACAACAACATGTGTTTTCATGTTCATCTCCAAAAATCTCCAGAGTTTCCTCTTTGCACAGAAGTGTTTTTTTTTGTTGTTTTTTTACACACACTGTAGAGGTTGCCCTCTAGTGGGTTCTTCAGACCACCACACACTGCCAGGAGAGCCAGGAATTCCGGGTATAACACTGTTTTATTTTCATAGAATAGTGCAAAGTCTTCTGCTTTCCAGCAAACTGTCTTTCTCTCCTGCGTCCGCTCAGCAGCACCTCCAACTCCAACTACTCGTCTCATCACGGCTGCTGCTAATAAAGGCGACAGGTGATTAGATAACAAGGCAAACCTGGGCCATCTACGTGCCTGTCGCTGTCTTCGAGGCCGGTCCTAGCAACACCCCGTTCCGCGGCAGGCCCGCAGGCCATGCCCCCCCTCCACATACCTCCACCGCCAAACGCAGGCCGGGAAGCCGTCCGGCCGCGCCTAACCACCCTAACCCAAAGGGTGGCTATTTTGAAGAAACTGGAATATAAAACATATTTTCAGTTATTTCAACTTTTTTGTTAAGTACATAACTTCACATCAGATCAGATCAGATAGGTCTTATTGTCATTGCACAAGTACAACGAAACTTTGTTTTCAGCACAAACCCGTTCAAGATTAGACAAACAAACAGTGTACAGGGTTACAGAACAGGAACGCTGATGGGTCGCCACAAGGCGCCCTGTAAAAGATGGGGGAAAAAGGTAAAAAGATGAGTAAAAAAATACAATCTAGACTGGTCTCCTAAGGGGGCCTAGTCTGGAGTGGGAAAAAACCTCATGCAATGCACACATAAACACGTTACATTTAATCACGACAAACTTGCAACAGAGGGGCGGGGAGTTGGGGCCCTGGAAGGCGACCGCTGCTATGAAGCGCTGCCATCCGACCATCACCCCGAGGAAAAACAAGCGGTGGTGAAGGCGTGGGGTGGGGGACGGGGGGTGTGTGCGTGTGTGCCCAATTGTCTTGGGTGTGATGATGTAATGTTTTTTATAGACTGAGGCCGATCTGCAAAAGTTCGACTCCAGGTGTCGTTGAGGAGGGAGGGAGGTCAAAAGCGTCCATCATTGAGGTGTCTTCGGGGGTGTTTTTCAGATTAGCCTGGTCCTGTTTTCACAGCGTCAAGGCCATTCGAGGGAGTCAAATCGTAGATTAGGATGTTTGTTTTCCGCGAGCAGACAAAACAATGACTTGTCTGTTCTATTCGTCCATGCTGGGTGCTCTCAAATTCAATTCAATTTTCCTTTTCAGCAAGCTTCTCACATGTGTTCATTCCTAGTTTTGATGCCTTCAGTAACAATCTACAATGTAAATAGTCATGAAAATTAAAAAACGCATTGAATGAGAAGGTGTGTCCAAACTTTTGGCCTGTACTGCATATCGGTATAGTTTTATTGACACAGCCCTACTGGCTATTACATAACAGCTAACGCTGACTAGCTTACTACCGCCATATTGTTTCAGCCGAATGCCAATCAAGCATTCAATGAGTCATTTCCTCTCGTGTTATGTGAAGGTAGTGAGACTGTCTTTGCAACGCAGAGCCGCCAAAACCGCCAGGTGAAGGAGGTCCTCTTACGGCTCCCCCCCGTTGCCCAGAAGTTTGTCAAATTCTGGATCCTCAAGGCCCGCCTGATGGAGCAAGAGGGCAACCTGGACGTCCTGCCCATGTTTGAGGAGGCCGTCAACGTTGTCTTGGAAGTAAGCGCTCGCCATTGTGGAGACGGTTGAGATCATTCAGCTCATTGCAAAAAGTGTACACGGTTTTTGTTTTGTGTCTTTGTCTGCCTACTGCAGCCTGTGGACGAGCTGCGCACGGTGGTCTTTGACATCTTGAAGAAAAAGGACAAGACCCAAGGTGGCTCTGGTGGTGAAGCATTTTCCTAATATTACACAAGCTACATGTCACGATTGTCAGGGCTGTAAGGTTAGCTTTTTCACTACCACTACTAAACCCCCAAAACATTTTGGGCAATATGAAATGTATTTGTTATCACAATTTAATTATCAACACTTTAACAAAGTACACGTGTGCATTCATTAGGGGTGTAACGGTACACAAAAACTTCGGTTCAGTGCGTACCTCGGTTTAGAGGTCACGATTTGGTTCATTTTCAGTACAATAAGAAAACAACAAAATATACATTCTTTGGTTATTTATTTACCAAATTTGCAAAATCTTTCACCAAAAATATTTTTTTTAATGGAATATTTGATGTGAAGTAATCAGAACCTTGGATAGGTTAAAGGCCTACTGAAATGAAATTTTTATTTAAACGGGAATAGCAGATCCATTTTATGTGTCATACTTGATCATTTTGCGATATTGCCATATTTTTGCTGAAAGGATTTAGTATAGAACAACGTCGATAAAGTTCGCAACTTTTGGTCTCTGATTAAAAAAACCCTTGCCCCTACCGGAAGTAGCGTGACGTTGTCAGTTGTTCACTCCCTCATATTTTCCTATTGTTTTCAACGCAGCTAGAGCGATTCGGACGATTACCCCATTAATTTGAGCGAGGATGAAAGATTCGTGGACGAGGAACGTTAGAGTGACGGACTAGAATGCAGTGAAATACATATTTTTTTTCGCTCTGACCGTAACTTAGGTACAAGCTGACTCATTGGATTCCACACTCTCCTTTTTCTATTGTGGATCACGGATTTGTATTTTAAACCACCTCGGATACTATATCCTCTTGAAAATGAGAGTCGAGAACGCGAAATGGACATTCAGTGCCTTTTATCTCCACGACAATACATCGGCGAAACGCTTTAGCTACGAGCTAACGTGATAGCATCGTGCTTTAACTGCATATAGAAACAAAAAAAAATAAACCCCTGACTGGAAGGATCCCTGACTGGAAGGATAGATAGAAAATCAACAATACTATTAAACCGTGGACATGTAAATACACGGTTAATGCTTTCTAGGCTGGCGAATGTTAACAATGCTGTGCTAACGACACCATTGAAGCTAACTTAGCAACCGGACTGCACAGAGCTATGCTAAAAACATTAGCTCTCCACCTACGCCAGCCAGCCCTCATCTGCTCATCAACACCTGTGCTCACCTGCGTTCCAGCGATCGGCGGAAGGACGAAGGACTTCACCCGATGCGTTTGGCGGCCCGGAGACGTAGGAAGTCAAGGTGAGGTCGGCGGCTAGCGCGTCTGCTCTCCAACAAAGTCCTCCTAATTTGCTTTGTTTTGGAACACAAATCTAAGATATGGATGTTTTGTTCAGATATCTCAGCATACATTGACCTAAATTGATCTTTAATTTACAAAACGCGTCAATGTGCCCCCCACTTTAAGAAGACACTTGTGCTTGCTGGATATTGTTTGAAAATAAATTATTGATTTAGCCCTTCTTTACTGGCATTGTCATCTCGCACTTGTGTTGCTGTAGTCCGCTGCTAATACACCGATCCCACCTACAACTGTCTTCTTTGCAGCCTTCATTGTTCATTAAACAAATTGCAAAAGATGTCCAGAATACTGTGGAATTATGAAATGAAAACAGAGCTTTTTGTATAGGATTCTACGGGGTACCATAACTTCTGTTAAACTGACTTCGTCACGCGCATACGTCATCATACCGCGACGTTTCAGCCGGATATTTCCCGGGAAATTTTAAATGTCACTTTATAAGTTAACCCGGCCGTATTGGCATGTGTTGCAATGTTAAGATTTCATCATTGATATATAAACTATCAGACTGCGTGGTCGCTAGTAGTGGCTTTCAGTAGGCCTTTAATAATTCATAATAACATTGATTTTGATTCAATATTATGTTTTGAGCAATGACAGTTTGAAAGAAAAAAAAAACAGCTTTGTTTTATTAGTCAACATTGCAATTTTTTCTAAATTACATTTAACCTTTTTTATTTCACTTTTGTTATGTTTTTGTTTATTTTAATATTATTTTTAGAATGTGCCGTGGGCCTTTAAAACATTAGCTGTGGGCCGCGAATGGCCTCTCGGGGCACACTTTTGACACCCCTGCTATAGATAATAAAAAATTAAATGTGATAAATCTATGGATAAAAAGCAGAGCCTGGCGACGCATGCGCGTTTATCATAACTCTCTCTGTCTCTCTCTCTCTGTCTCTCTCTGTCTTTGCCCCTCCCTCACCAATGCTGCTGCGCGCACAATTTGTATTGTTTTTAACCCCTTCTTAACCCTGAACGTACATTGAAAATACACGCAACCCTAACTCAAAATGCCGGACATTCGAGGCATTTAAGAAACTCCGCCCTGACAGCTCCGCAAAAGAGGACATGTCCGGTGAAAAGAGGACGTATGGTCAGTCTATCCTAGCCGTTAGCTGCTAGCATGCCGTGTGTTGTGCCTCGGTGTGCATTGTTTACACAACGTACGTTACGCTGCTTAATATGTCCATGTGGAAACTTGTTCGGTACACCTCCGAACCGAACCGACACCCCCGTACCGAAACGGTTCAATACAAACACACGTACCGTTACACCCCTAGCACTCATACATATAAACACAATGCCACCATAAAGCCTACTGTAACCCTCAAACACAGAGAGCATCCCTAAATTGTGCAAACACTGTCACTAACACTGGGTTTAAGTTTAATTCGAACATGCTGGACAAAATCTTATACAAGTTTGATCAGGGTTTTTTTGTCAATACTCACACGACCTATTTCTGCTCGCAAATGCGAGTAAAATGCTCGCACTGTACTCATTCACCACTATTAAACGCGGCAAGAGAGGACAAAAGCGCTTGCCAACGTCAGCCCTGGCATTTGGACACTGCAAAACAGTGGCAGTCTGCACTTTTCTGCAGCTTTCCTCTTGCCTCCTGGTGCGCCTGCATTGTTATTGTTTGCCGTTTCTCCTTTATTAATATTTGCTCGTCTCAGCCTGTGAGGACGACGAGAAGGAAGAATGCCAAACTCCAAGCAAAGTGGAAAGTGCAGCTGAGAGTGACGACAAGCACCCCGTTGTGACTCCCCCGGCCCCTGTCAGAGCCCACATCTGGGGGGAGAAGAGCTGCTCGTCTGTCGTCAAGTACAAGATCACAGTCACTCCTGGGTGAGTACTCTAATACTCAAAACTTACTTTTTGTTGTTAAATAGCCTGTTTATGAACACAAAACAGAAGAATAATCTATTATGTCCCACACTTCTTTCCTCCACTTTTGAGTGCAGTAAAACACTTTTTAAAGGAAAAACTTCCTTTCTAGGGAACTTTACACTGCCGCCAGCCCGCCCCACCACTTTGTAAAAAAAAAAAATAAGGTATGCATGTTAGGGTATTTCTGTTTTTCTAAAATAGTGGAATTGGGGAGGTGACCCCTGGGGAACGTGCTTTATCAGTATCATGCTTGAAACCCGGTTTTGAAAAGCTGTGCACTACCAAACGTGTTCATTGTAGCCATTAATCCTTATTTCCTCATTTTGCTTAAAAAAGTTGTATTCATTTTTGTTTTGTAAGTTCAAGTGTTTTATATATTGTGCTCCTGAGTTAAGGTTGCTACGGAGCCCCTAAAGCAGGGGTCACCAACCTTTTTGAAAACAAGAGCTACTTCTTGGGTAGTGATTAATGCGAAGGGCTACCAGTTTGATACACACTTAAATAAATTGCCAGAAATAGCCAATTTGCTCAATTTACCTTTAACTCTATGTTATTATTAATAATTAATGATATTCACACTTAATTGAACGGTTTAAAAGGGGAGAAAACACGAAAAAAATTACAATTAAATTTTGAAACATAGTTTATCTTCAATTTCGACTCTTTAAAATTCAAAATTCAACCAAAAAAAAGAAGCGAAAAACTAGCTAATTTGAATCTTTTTGAAAAAATTAAAAAATAATTTATGGAGCATCATTAGTAATTTTTCCTGATTAAGTTTAATTTTAGAATTTTGATGACATGTTTTAAATAGGTTAAAATCCAATCTACACTTTGTTAGAATATATAACAAATTGGACCAAGCTATATTTCTAACAAAGACAAATCATTATTTCTTCTAGATTTTCCAGAACAAAAATTTTAAAAGAAATTCAAAAGACTTTGAAATAAGATTCAAATTTGATTCTACAGATTTTCTAGATTTGCCAGAATAATTTTTTTGAATTTTAATCATAATAAGTTTGAAGAAATATTTCACAAATATTCTTCGTTGAAATAACAGAAGCTAAAATGAAGAATTAAATTAAAATGTAACTATTATTCTTTACAATAAAAAAAAATTTTTACTTGAACATTGATTTAAATTGTCAGGAAAGAAAAGGAAGGAATTTAAAACGTAAAAAGGTATATGTGTTTAAAAATCCTAAAATCATTTTTAAGGTTGTAATTTTTCTCTAAAATTGTCTTTCTGAAAGTTATAAGAAGCAAAGTAAAAAAAATTAAATAATTTTTTTAAACAAGTGAAGACCAAGTCTTTAAAATATTTTCTTGGATTTTCAAATTCTATTTGAGTTTTGTCTCTCTTAGAACTAAAAATGTCGGCCAAAGCGAGACCAGCTTGCTGGTAAATAAATCAAATTTAAAAAATAGAGGCAGGTCACTGGTAAGTGCTGCTATTTGAGCTATTTTTAGAACAGGCCAGCGGGCTACTCATCTGGTCCTTACGGGCTACCTGGTGCCCGCGGGCACCGTGTTGGTGACCCCTGCCCTAAAGGGACATAGGGGAAAAAAATTTTTGTATAATTAAAAAATATATATATTTTTTTTAGACATGTATCTCGTGTGCACGAGAAACTTTCTCGTGCGCACTTTTTATAAAGAAAAAAAAATAATTATTATTTTTTCTCGTCATGTCTAAAAAAATAAAAAAATAATTATTTTTTTTTTATTATTTTTTAAATAACTTTATAAAAAGTTTCTCGTGCGCATGAGAAACTTTCTCGTACACACGAGAAAGCCATTATCGAACATCTCTAATAATAATGTTAGTAAATTATCTACTATAAAAAAACAAAAAATGTGTGGTACATTACATGATAGAAATTGTATTCTTTTTTTCCCTCAATTTTCCTCTTTTTATCCCTGTATTTGCCCTTGTGGCACATGTCAGATTTAGGGTTCAAAATGGTTTAGAAAAAGAATATGGGATCCAACAATGTATTTTCCACCTTCCTGCAGGCCCCCCTCAAGACAGCAGAAGGAGCCCAAGCAAGTCAACGGCCAGAAGGTGTTCTTCTTCACACCAGTCAGGCGCTCTGTGCGCATCGACAGGACGTCGCTGCAGTACCCGGCATGCCTCCAGGAGCATGACCCTTGTGTGGCCTCGTTCAGTGACCTGCTGGCCGCCGAAGAGGAGGAGGAGAAGAAAGTGGACGATGAAAAACAGACAGGCGGCGAAACGAGCTCCAAGGACGATTCGCTGATATACATCTACCGGGAGAACGAGGCGCTGAAAGACAAAACATATGTCCAACTTTTGGGGGAGCAGGAGTCCTAACTGCTTTGGTACACCTGCCGATGACAGCCTTCAGTATTTTCATGACAACAACAAAATGTTTTGTTTACCTTTCAGGGTCCAAAAAGAACAGGATACTTTATGACGAAAATGCCTCGGAAGTCAAGTGAAAATTAAAACTGTCCAAGGCATTGATAAACCTTAGCAATGATGATGAGCAATACAATTTACTACACCATTTTTACCAAGCACATCCACTTGGTGTCAACTTCAAAAGAAGTACCCATAAAAGACCACTAGGTGACAGTATAGTCCCGCAAATACCTTGTTCCCTGCATGTCCTCATCAAGGGGTGAGTTACTTTATACTTTTTTATTCTTGTTTAACACTTTTTACAATGTTGTGGTACTTGTTCAAATGTTACCTGAGTTGTTAATAAAATATTTTACGTTGGCAAATGTTTAATTTCCTAAGGAGAAGCGGAACCCTAAATAACGACATCTGATTTTACCAAACTTCCTGTTACCTTTCCATCACGTGTCCTCTTTGAAGGGTGAGTACTTTTTGTAATATCTCTTAAAACGATTGGTACCGGGCCGCACAAGAAATTAAAACTTTTTTTTTTTTTTTTTTAATGAAATCAACATAAAAAACACAATATATACATTATATATCAATATAGATCAATACAGTCTGCAGGGATACAGTCCGTAAGCACACATGATTGTATTTATTTATGTAAAAAAAAAATATATATATATTTTTTTTTTTTCTCCCTCCATAATTACTTTATTTTTGTAAATGTTAAATTTTTTTCTAAATTAATCCAAAATTTACTTGATACTTGCTTTGTAGTATTCCATACCACTTTTGTTGAATTATGATTATTTTTTGTATTCATAATATTACAACATTATTGCTGTAAAATATTTTTAAGAGTTTATTCTTGGACCATTATGACCTTATTTGGTTGGACATTTATGCTCAAAATAATGCACATTTATTGTGATTATTATAATTTTTTTTTTTATTATTATTATTTTTTTTTTTATCTTAAAATTACAACTTCATTCTTCTAATAAAAATGTAAAAACTAAATGAATCCAAGGTTGCCCCATTTTAGGGTATGTACTCAAAATATGTATGTTTGTAACATTGTGTTTATGTTCTCTTAGAGAAAATGTTTCTTAAGATTATAAGGGACACTTTCTGTAACACGTTATTATAATTACACACTATTAAGCATTAATAAAGCATTAGTAAACACTAAATTCGTCATTTATAAAGCATGTTTCCAACATGAATATTCATTAGTATACATTTGATGAATACAGTTATAAATGTTGTATTTATTAATAGGCTTATCCATAAAATTCTTAATGATTACATTGTTATACTTCAATAATGATTGAGTCAGCATTTCAACATTAAGTATGAATACAATATAATATATAGAAGTATTAATAACACTGTAGGGATTACTTTAAAAAAAAACAAAAAAAAACTTTAGTTTAAAAATAGTTAACACGTAATGTTTGTAATTTATTCTGCTGGTTAGCGCCTTGCATGGCAGCTCCCGCCATCAGTGTGTGAATGTGTGTGTGAATGGGTAAATGTGGAAATACTGTCAAAGCGCTTTGAGTACCTTGAAGGTAGAAAAGCGCTATACAAGTACAACCCATTTATCATTTATTTATTTATAAAATGAGTTATCATTCATTTAAAAAATGTTAAAGGGCTGAGGTATTGTGGGTAAACATCAGATCTAAGATTGATAATCAGATTAATTGTCGATGCATTGTTTTATTTTTTGCTGGGTTAGATTACAAATTCACACAATATGATCATACATTCTTTAATTTCAGGGTTTCATTTGGAATAAAAGAAGAGTACACGTTGTCAACATTTTTGTTTGGAACTAGACGGGATAATGCAAAGAAATTGAAATAAAAAACATTGTATTTGCATCATTAGTTATTGTATAATAATTAGTGCAGTTCCATAATCACTTGCACTCTGCTGCCCTCATGTGGTCATATAGGTGTAGTACCGCACTGGGGGGTCAACTGGGGACATCAAAAGAACACGTTAAAGGCCTACTGAAAGCCACTACTACCGACTACGCAGTCTGATAGTTTATATATCAATGATGAAATCTTAACATTGCAACACATACCAATACGGCCGGGTTAACTTATAAAGTGACATTTTAAATTTCCCGGGAAATATCCGCCTGAAACGTCGCGGTATGATGACGTATGCGCGTGACGAAGTCAGTTTAACGGAAGTTATGGTACCCCGTAGAATCCTATACAAAAAGCTCTGTTTTCATTTCATAATTCCACAGTATTCTGGACATCTTTTGCAATTTGTTTAATGAACAATGAAGGCTGCAAAGAAGACAGTTGTAGGTAGGATCGGTGTATTAGCAGCGGACTACAGCAACGCAACCAGGAGGACTTTGTTGGAGAGCAGACGCGCTAGCCGCCGACCTCACCTTGACTTCCTACGTCTCCGGGCCGCCAAACGCGTCGGGCGAAGTCCTTCGTCCTGCCGATCGCTGGAACGCAGGTGAGCACGGGTGTTGATGAGCAGATGAGGGCTGGCTGGCGTAGGTGGGGAGCTAATGTTTTTAGCATAGCTCTGTGCGGTCCGGTTGCTAAGTTAGCTTCAATGGCGTCGTTAGCACAGCATTGTTAACATTCGCCAGCCTGGAAAGCATTAACCGTGTATTTACATGTCCACGGTTTAATAGTATTGTTGATTTTCTATCTATCCTTCCAGTCAGGGGTTTATTTTTTTGTTTCTATATGCAGTTAAAGCACGATGCTATCACGTTAGCTCGTAGCTAAAGCATTTCGCCGATGTATTGTCGTGGAGATAAAAGGCACTGAATGTGCATTTCACGTTCTCGACTCTCATTTTCAAGAGGATATAGTATCCCAGGTGGTTTAAAATACAAATCCGTGATCCACAATAGAAAAAGGAGAGAGTGTGGAATCCAATGAGCCAGCTTGTACCTAAGTTACGGTCAGAGCGAAAAAAAATATGTATTTCACTGCATTCTAGTCCGTCACTGTAACGTTCCTCATCCACGAATCTTTCATCCTCGCTCAAATTAATGGAGTAATCGTCCGAATCGCTCTAGCTGCGTTGAAAACAATAGGAAAATATGAGGGAGTGAACAACTGACGTCACGCTACTTCCGGTAGGGGCAAGGTTTTTTTTTTATCAGAGACCAAAAGTTGCGAACTTTATCGACGTTGTTCTATACTAAATCCTTTCAGCAAAAATATGGCAATATCGCGAAATGATCAAGTATGACACATAGAATGGATCTGCTATTCCCGTTTAAATAAAAAAAAATTCATTTCAGTAGGCCTTTGAAGTACGCTCTTCGGCTCTGGAATATATACAAACTATCACTTTGGAGAAGCGTAATTAACTCTTATGTGTGTTTGTGTAGACCACAGATGTCCAACTCGACAATCCGAGACCAGATGCACATTTGGATCAATGTGCAAATAATATAATGCAGATTTATTTTTTTGCCATTCTTTACACATGGCAACACTGGCTAAAAATAGCTCATTCGCCGCTACAGAATGATGCGTGCGAACACACTTTGATGTCATGTTGACCCAGTACTATGAAATATGCATGAACCATTCTCCTTCCATACTATAATATTTTGACTAACAATAGTAGTCATAATAACAATATGACTTTTCAAGAGCACGAACATCGTTTTTGTAGCAGAATCTGGAAAAAAAAAGCACATGGCTTCTGTCCTATAGAGCAGGCATTCTCAAACTGTGCTACGCCAAAGAAGTCTGTATATACACTATATTGCCAAAAGTATTTGGCCACCCATCCAAATGATCGGAATCAGGTGTCCTAATCACAGGTGTATAAAGTCAAGCACTTAGGCATGGAGACTGTTTCTACAAACATTTGTGAAAGAATGGGCCGCTCTCAGTGATTTCCAGCGTGGAACTGTCATAGGATGCCACCTGTGCAACAAATCCCGTCATGACATTTCCTCGCTCCTAAATATTACAAAGTCAACTGTCGGCTTTATTATAAGAAAATGGAAGAGTTTGGGAACAACTCAGCTATAGAGGATCTTTGATAGCATTTTTGCAGCAAGTCTTAGAAAAACAGCAGAGCTCTCCTTTCATGAAGAAGATTGACTAGCATTTTTGCAGCAGTTTACCAAAAACAGCAAAACGCTTATGTCATGTGAAGGGCTTTTTTTTTGCAGTGATTCTCAAAAACAGCACTGTGCTCCTGTTCCATAAAAAAAACATATTTGACTAGCATTTTTTCAGTAGCCACTCAAAAATTGCAGAACACTTCCGTCATCTAAAGCAGTGGTCCCCAACCTTTTTGTAGCTGCGGAATGGTCAACGCTTGAAAATTTGTCCCACGGACTGGTGGGGGTGGGGTGGGGGGGGTGTATTTAAAAAAATATTTTTTTTTTTTTTTTTTTTTTTTTTTTTTACATAAATAAATACAATTGTGTGCTTACGGACTGTATCCCTGCAGGCTGTATTGATCTATATTGATATAGAATGTATATATTGTTTTTATTATGTTTATTTCATAAAAAATAAAAATAAATTGTTATTTTTTTTAAAAAAAATTTTTATTTATTTTTTTTAAAATTCTTGTGCGGCCCGGTACCAATCGGTCCGCGGACCGGTGGTTGGGGACCACTGATCTAAAGGATCTTTCACTTTTTTGCAGTGCATTTCTAAATACAGCAACATTTTCCTGTCACAGAGGATTTTAGTAGGTTATCAAAAACAGCAGCGCATGTTCCTGTTATTTAGACATTTTTTTTGAGCCACCCTTTTTGCAGTAGATCCTCTAAAACTGCACAGCACCCCCGTCATATAAAAGATCTTTGACGAGCATTTTTGCAGTAGCTACTCAAAAATTGCAGAACACTCCCCGTCATCTAAAGGATCTTTCACTAGCGTTTTTTTTTTTTTGCAGTGCATTCCTAAAAACAGCAACAATTTCCTGTCACAGAGGATTTTAGTAGGTTATCAAAAACAGCAGCGCATGTTCCTGTTATTTAGACAGCTTTTTTGAGCTACCCGTTTTGCAGTGGATCCTCAAAAACTGCACAGCACCCCCCGTCATATAAAAGATCTTTCACTAGCGTTTTGTTTTTTTGCAGTGCATTCCTAAAAACAGCAGTCCGTTCACATACACAGAGGATCTAATGTTTTTTTTTTTAGTTGGTTGTCAATCCTTAAACAGCAGCGCGTTCCTGTCATAAAGAGGATTTTCGACCAGTGTTTTTGTAGTAGGTCCTAAAAACGGCAAAACTTAACTGCTTCATAGAGGATCTTTGAGTAGCATTTTTAAAAAACCGCACGGCACACCTTTTTATACAGAGGATCTTTGACTGGCCTTTTTGCAGCAGATTCCCACATACAGTAGCGCGCTCTTGTCATATGGAGGATCTTGCAGTAGATTTCTATACACAGCAGTGCACTCTTGTCACATAGATGATCTTGGTGGAGGGGGCATGACCGGCACCTAAAGTGGCCGCTCTCTGGACGTCTTGACAGATTACAACAGCTGGCTAACTTTCGTTAGCTCCAAAATAAAACGCACCCCGTCAGGACTTTCACGTGTCGCCCTGTTGACCTCCGTGTGTATTTTTAGGCTTTGGTCGCGGTAAAACCTCAAAGACTACACCCTGGAAGCTGCCCAATTAGACTCCTTGACCTGTAGTACCTATAATTCACACTGCACTTCCTGCATTGGTGTTTCAGAAAATAGGGACGCATCAACAATATTTTTTTTCTCTTAAAGGCCTACTGAAATGATTTTTTTTTATTTAAACGGGAATAGCAGATCCATTCTATGTGTCATACTTGATCATTTCGCGATATTGCCATATTTTTGCTGAAAGGATTTAGTAGAGAAAATCGACGATAAAGTTCGCAACTTTTGCTCGCTGATAAAAAAAAACCTTGCCCCTACCGGAAGTAGCGTGACGTCACACGCGGTAGTGCTGCTCACAATTCCCCGTTGTTTACAATGGAGCGAGAGATATTCGGAGCGAGAAAGCGACGATTACCACTTAATTTGAGCGAGGATGAAAGATTCGTGGATGAGGAAAGTTAGAGTGACGGACTAGAATGCAGTTCGAGATATCTTTTTTCGCTCTGACCGTAACTTTGGTACAAGCTGGCTCATTGGAATCCACACTCTCTCCTTTTTCTATTGTGGATCACGGATTTGTATTTTAAACCACCTCGGATACTATATCCTCTTGAAAATGAGAGTCGAGAAGGCGAAATGGACATTCACAGTGACTTTTATCTCCACGACAATACATCGGCGAAGCTCTTTAGCATGAGCTAACGTGATAGCATCTGTCTCAAATGCAGATAGAAACAAAATAAATAAATCCCTGACTGGAAGGATAGACAGAAGATCAACAATACTACTATCAGGAGACACCGAACCAAACACTGGACATGTATATACACGGTTAATGCTGTGCCGCCTGTCGAAGCCTGGCAATGCTGTTGCTAACGACGCTAACTTAGCAACGGGACCTCGTCAGAGCTATGATAAAAACATTAGCGCTCCACCTACGCCAGCCAGCCCTCATCTGCTTATCAACACCCGTGCTCACCTGCGTTCCAGCGATCGACGATGCGGTCGGCGGCCCGGAGACGTAGGAAGTCAAGGTGAGGTGCCGGCGCTAGCGTCTGCTATCCAACAAAGTCCTCCTTGTTGTGTTGCTACAGCCAGCCGCTAATACACCGATCCCACTTACAACGTTCTTCTTTGCAGCCTCCATTGTTCATTAAACAAATTGCAAAAGATTCACCAACACAGATGTCCAGAATACTGTGGAATTTTGTCGAAGAAAACAGAGCTCTGTGTATTGTGTCCAAACACTTCCGTGGACCTCGCGACGTCACGCGCATACGTCATCCTCCAAAGGCGTTTTGAACCGGAAGTTCCCCGGGAAATTTAAAATGTCACTTTACAAGTTAACCCGGCCGTATTGGCATGTGTTGCAATGTTAAGATTTCATCATTGATATATAAACTATCAGACTGCGTGGTCGCTAGTAGTGGCTTTCAGTAGGCCTTTAAATGAAAGAATTTGATCAATACAAAAAAAATACACAAGCCGAATTTGTACCCGCAAGTGCTTTACAGATGCATGCAATTGCAAGAAGGCAATCATTAAATCTAATCCTGACCTAATTCAAATAAACTTCAGAGTGTAGATAAAATAATTTCAGTTGTCATAATGCACAATTAAATAAAAGTGTTTTCATTTGACCGTTCCGGATTTCATGAGCGTAAAACCGAATTTCAGTCTTAACCAGGTTTCAGGTCCCGACTCTGGGCACCAGCAAGAGACCACTCCCTGAGGTTCTCAAAGGCCGAGATGGTTCAAATAGTTCTAGCATGTCAGACACGTACTTTGGCGCAAGACCATTAAAAAAAGTTGTTTTGAAGTCTATTCTCTTACACTGGACTAATACGGTTGTAGTTCCTGGTTCTAGTCAGGACTCGAGCAGCAGTATTCCGTATGTACTGCAGCTGCTTTGCGGCTCGTTTAGAGAGCCCAGTGAGACGACCATTAGAGTAGTCTAGCTCAGTGTTTCTTAACCATAGGGCCCATTGTTGGCTGCCAAAAAAATTCTGTTTCTCTATTGTGGTCCTTACGGGCCACAGCGGTACTCAGTTAAAATACAGTTTTCCACCACTTGTGGCAGTAATGACAATCTCAAACAAACAGAAGAAGTCTGGAGCTAAAGTCATAGAGAAGTTTCTTAAGCACCAAAATTATGATTACAATTTTATTGACAGTTTCTGTAAGAAAAATGTGTATTATTCATTATTAATTTAGTTAGAATGTATTTATTTCACCACTTTGTAATTGTATGTACATTTATTTTTCATCATTTTTTTATGAGTCCTTTCTTTTGCAGTGTATTTGATTAGTATTTATTTTTGTAATTAGACCTGACCTACACCTTGATTATAATCTTTGTGATTAACACATGGTTTAATATCCTGTTAAACTGTAAGTAGGTTAGATGTCATTATTGAACACGAGTAAGATGATCAATTCAGTCTTAATATTTGAGATCCCCCTGTGATGGAACATTTGGGGCCCTAGGTAAAAAAGGTTAAGAAACCATGGTCTAGCCTGCTGTAGCTCCATATTAGCTGGCCTACTACCAGCATATACAAGTTGAGCAATAGGGGTCCTATGACTGACCCCTGAGGAATCCCACTGATCATAACCTTTGATTTCGGCAATGTTTTGTGGGTGGTAAAAAGCTGCTGATATTACTGACCTAACGGGGTCACATTATGATTTGTTTTCCTACATTTAAAACACTTCCTTGTGGTCTACATAACATGTAATGGTAGTTCTTTGGTTGCGTGGATTATGTTTTACAGACCATTTTGAAGCCGCTTTCTGACCGTCTCTTTAGGATGCGCTGTTTTGTGGGCGGCTTTATTCAGAGGAAAAAGAAGGAGCTTATTGACTACAGCGCCAGACTACAATGGCGGACTAGCGCAAAGCTCTTCGGGTAAACCTCTACCGTTTATGGAGATATCTGCAGACGTCACAATTGGAAAAAACAACAGAGGTTGTGCAAATTACAAATGGCTTGTTCGGAAGAAGTAAGCCATGGTTGGATTTCACAATTTTGTGACTAACGCAGATCCCAAATACACAACAGCAAGATTATTATGTTCCCTTTGACTCTAATGTGGCCGTTAAAGTCCATGTTTGAAACGGAATGATCTTTATTGTCATTGCAGAAGTACAACAACATTTTGTTTGACTCCATGACTACCCATAACCTGATCATTAGGTTTCCAAGTGAGGGTCTCAAGAAGACTATTAACATTTCAGTCAGTGAAACGTAGATCTGAGTGTCATCTGCAGAGTTGTGGTAGGACACATTCTGGCTGCATATTAGCATGTACAAGTTGAACAATAGGGGTCCCATGATTGACTCCTGAGGAACCCCACAGGTCATAACCATTTGGTCAGAGACACATTTACCAATTCCAACAAAATATGTCCTGTGATCGAGCTAGGACTTGAACCAGCT
Source organism: Entelurus aequoreus (assembly GCF_033978785.1). NCBI lineage: Eukaryota > Metazoa > Chordata > Actinopteri > Syngnathiformes > Syngnathidae > Entelurus > Entelurus aequoreus. The sequence goes on from NC_084747.1 coordinate 3,449,151, forward strand.
AAGAGCAGAACCAGATATTCCCACTTAGTTGGTCAGAGACACATTTACCAATTCCAACAAAATATGTCCTGTGATCGAGCTAGGACTTGAACCAGCTAAGAGCAGAACCAGATATTCCCACTTAGTTGGTCAGAAACACAATTACCAATTCCAACAAAATACATCCTGTGATTGAGCTGGGACTTGAACCAGCTAAGAGTAGAACCAGATATTCCCACTTAGTTGGTCAGAGACACAATTACCAATTCCAACAAAATATGTCCCGTGATCGAGCTAGGACTTGAACCAGCTAAGAGCAGAACCAGATATTCCCACTTAGTTGGTCAGAGACACAATTACCAATTCCAACAAAATATGTCCTGTGATCGAGCCGGGACTTGAACCAGCTAAGAGCAGAACCAGATATTCCCACTTAGTTGGTCAGAGACACAATTACCAATTCCAACAAAATATGTCCTGTGATCGAGCCGGGACTTGAACCAGCTAAGAGCAGAACCAGATATTCCCACTTAGTTGGTCAGAGACACAATTACCAATTCCAACAAAATATGTCCTGTGATCAAGCTAGGACTTGAACCAGCTGAGAGCAGAACCAGATATTCCCACTTAGTTGGTCAGAGACACAATTACCAATTCCAACAAAATACATCCTGTGATTGAGATGGGACTTGAACCAGCTAAGAGCAGAACCAGATATTCCCACTTAGTTGGTCAGAGACACAATTACCAATTCCAACAAAATACATCCTGTGATTGAGCTGGGACTTGAACCAGCTAAGAGCAGAACCAGATATTCCCACTTAGTTGGTCAGAGACACAATTACCAATTCCAACAAAATATGTCCCGTGATCGAGCCGGGACTTGAACCAGCTAAGAGCAGAACCAGATATTCCCACTTAGTTGGTCAGAGACACAATTACCAATTCCAACAAAATACGTCCTGTGATTGAGCTGGGACTTGAACCAGCTAAGAGCAGAACCAGATATTCCCACTTAGTTGGTCAGAGACACAATTACCAATTCCAACAAAATATGTCCTGTGATCAAGCTAGGACTTGAACCAGCTGAGAGCAGAACCAGATATTCCCACTTAGTTGGTCAGAGACACAATTACCAATTCCAACAAAATACATCCTGTGATTGAGATGGGACTTGAACCAGCTAAGAGCAGAACCAGATATTCCCACTTAGTTGGTCAGAGACACAATTACCAATTCCAACAAAATACATCCTGTGATTGAGCTGGGACTTGAACCAGCTAAGAGCAGAACCAGATATTCCCACTTAGTTGGTCAGAGACACAATTACCAATTCCAACAAAATATGTCCCGTGATCGAGCCGGGACTTGAACCAGCTAAGAGCAGAACCAGATATTCCCACTTAGTTGGTCAGAGACACAATTACCAATTCCAACAAAATACGTCCTGTGATTGAGCTGGGACTTGAACCAGCTAAGAGCAGAACCAGATATTCCCACTTAGTTGGTCAGAGACACAATTACCAATTCCAACAAAATACATCCTGTGATTGAGTTGGGACTTGAACCAGCTAAGAGCAGAACTAGATATTCCCACTTAGTTGGTCAGAGACACAATTACCAGTTCCAACAAAATATGTCCTGTGATCGAGCCGGGACTTGAACCAGCTAAGAGCAGAACCAGATATTACCACTTAGTTGGTCAGAGACACAATTACCAATTCCAACAAAATATGTCCTGTGATTGAGCTAGGACTTGAACCAGCTAAGAGCAGAACCAGATATTACCACTTAGTTGGTCAGAGACACAATTACCAATTCCAACAAAATACATCCTGTGATTGAGATGGGACTTGAACCAGCTAAGGCAGAACCAGATATTACCACTTAGTTGGTCAGAGACACAATTACCAATTCCAACAAAATATGTCCTGTGATTGAGCTGGGACTTGAACCAGCTAAGAGCAGAACCAGATATTCCCACTTAGTTGGTCAGAAACACAATTACCAATTCCAACAAAATATGTCCTGTGATCAAGCTAGGACTTGAACCAGCTGAGAGCAGAACCAGATATTCCCACTTAGTTGGTCAGAGACACAATTACCAATTCCAACAAAATACATCCTGTGATCGAGCTAGGACTTGAACCAGCTAAGAGCAGAACCAGATATTCCCACTTAGTTGGTCAGAGACACAATTACCAATTCCAACAAAATATGTCCTGTGATCAAGCTAGGACTTGAACCAGCTGAGAGCAGAACCAGATATTCCCACTTAGTTGGTCAGAGACACAATTACCAATTCCAACAAAATACATCCTGTGATTGAGATGGGACTTGAACCAGCTAAGAGCAGAACCAGATATTACCACTTAGTTGGTCAGAGACACAATTACCAATTCCAACAAAATATGTCCTGGGATCGAGCCGGGACTTGAACCAGCTAAGAGCAGAACCAGATATTCCCACTTAGTTGGTCAGAGACACAATTACCAGTTCCAACAAAATATGTCCTGTGATCGAGCTAGGACTTGAACCACCTAAGAGCAGAACCAGATATTCCCACTTAGTTCCCTAACCTCGGTCATAAAATAACACAGTCAATTATGTCAAAGGTAGCGCTAAGGTCCAGCAGAACTCGGATTGAGGCTGCGTCTGTGTTCAGGCGGATATCATTCGCCACCTTGACCAGAGCTGTTTCAGTGCTGTAGTGTGGCCTAAAGCCTGATTGGAAAGTATCAAGCACATTGTTATACAGAAGTGACCTCAAAAACCTGTGTATTCAGTTAATTCCTAGTTTATTTTTCAAAAACGCTTCTCGGTTGCCTTGGTGGAGGTCTGCGTTCGAGTAAGGAAATGACCACACGTGTCATGGGCAAAAAAACATTTTTTTATTATTATTATTTCTGGTTGCAAAGAACTTTACAGCAGAACACACATGACCAAAACAGCTGCCATTTCACAGAACACAGTACAGAAAGTATGGATGTCTTTCAATCTCATGTGTTATATATCTCTAAATATATCTATATATTATACCTATGTCAATAAAAAAAGAACAAAACTATTGTTCCCAGGTGATTTTATCATGTGTCATTTCTCGCTGTTTGAGTAAAATCCAACGCAAAAAGGAAGTGGGACAATGACATGATTCCCCAAAAGCGCCTTTTGTTTAAAACGTTTATCATCGAGCTTAGAAGTAAGCTTCTTTTTTTTCTTCGCCATACACAATATGGTCTGACATTTTTTGGGGGGGATAAATACCATCGTGTAGAGCACTCAACATCGTATATGCAAAGAAAAAGAACACAAGGCAGCGAGAGCAGGCATGCAAAAGCATTGGGGGTAGGGCGTAAAAGAACAAATAGTTGACGATGGAGGCGTTTTCTTTCTTTTTTTTTGGGAAGCTGATCGAGGACAAAAGGTGACAAAAAAAGGAGCGCTGATGCTCTGTAAAGTGAGCTGGAGTGCCAACAATTTGTTACATTTCCTCTAAGGCAGGGGTGTGCAAACTTTATCCACCAAAAAAAAAAACATACGCTGTGGCCATTTAGAAACAATTCAATGTAGGTCAATCTATACCGGGGGTCAGCAACCCGCGGCTCTTTGGTGCTGCCCTAGTGGCTCCCTAGAGCATTTAAAAAAAAAGTTGTTTTAGTATGTTTTTTGTTTGAGGACAAACATGACACAAACCTTCCCAATTGTTAGAACTACCACTGTGTAATATGTTTGTGTGTATGCTTCACTGATGACAGTATTTAGCGAACATCGTTTTGTCCTACTAATTTCGGCGGTTCTTGACCTCGCCATAGTGTGGACTGTGACACAACAGTTTGTTTACATGTAAAATCTTCCACTCCTTTGTCTCATTTTGTCCACCAAACGTTTTATACTGTGTGTGTGAATGCACAAAGGTGATCATTGTTGATGTTATTGACTTGTTGGAGTGATAATCAGGCATATTTGGTCAGTGCATGACTGCAAGCTAATCAATGCTAACATGCTATTTACTAATGTTTTTTAATGTAAAAATGTGTAGAATATTACATTTCATCATTTCTGTCAACAAAGATTTGCTTGAGCCTGCGACAGTAATTTTGATAGTAGGCTATTATAGCTAGACACTTACATCACGTGTTGCCTTCGTTATAAGACTTATATAAGGTTTTTCATTTTTTGCGGCTCCAGACAGACAGACTTGTTTTTTGTATTTTTGGTCATATATGGCTCTGTCAATGTTTTGGGTTGCCGACCCCTGACCTATACTAACTAAAAATATATGTTTTGAATGCCATTTCAGAATACAAATAAGCTTCGGTTACAATTTGGACACCCCCGCTCTAAAGGAAAACAAAAGCAGGTATGAAGAAATATCAAAATGTAGTGTTTGTTAAATAAGCCACTTTTTTCTTTAAATAAAAGTCTCATTTGAGACAATATATATCTCTTTTTGAAAAATAATTGTATCTATAATTGTTTTTTAAATCTCTCCCAGTATACATTTAGTTATTTTGCACCTTTTTGTTTCCCCACAGCACCTCGTTTGTCTTACATTCGGGCATTCAACAGTTCCTCGGGTGGAGAGATCCGGATGACGGCTTTGACCCACGGGACATAGTCCTCCAGAGTGTAGATGGGGACGTGCCGGTTCTAAAACAAGTAGCACCTTGAGGGGGACACACACCAAGAAGCATGGAGGTAAGGGACAGGTGTGTGTCGGGCCGTCGTCCATATAATCCAAACGGGCCGTGTGCTTGTAACAGAACACCTGCCGGGGTGTGAGTCGGCCGTCCAAGCTGGACACCCTCAAGTTGGCCAGTCTTGGTCCGAAGAGGCGGGTATAAGTCACTACTGACGCCGTCCAAAACACAAACGACAGGTGAGCTCTTTTGATTGGCTCTCAACCAGGAAGTAGGGTGCGCCTGCTCGATCGTACTGCTATCAAATGGACAAGTCAACATAATGATGCATCTCATTTAGAATATTGTTTTAAAAAGTATGCTCGTTTCAAAGTGACAGATTATTTTGCTAATTTTACGAAGTATAGCTCAGGTTATATATTAGCAAATAGGTTTGACAAAGCAAGAAAACTCAAACAGGGAAAGCTACGATTACGGCCGCTAATTCTATCAACCTCAAGTCTTTTATAGTCGCCAAGTGAGTGAGCTACAAAAAAAAAAAATCCAAATTGGCGTCAACTAACATTGGCATTAACATTTTACGTAGGAGTGGTTGCCATTTTAATCTACGCGTCGACATGCACTTTAAAATGTGGCTACTTTGCTGTTGGTGCAGACATGATGCTACTTGTATTCTAGACATTAGCTACACGGAGGGAAATATTTACAGATTTCATTTGGTCTTTTGAGTCCAAACTGACTCCAGAAATAAAGAAAACAAAAACTTTTGCCCAATATTCTAATTGAGATGCACCAATATATATATATATATATATATATATATATATATATATATATATATATATATATATATATATATATATATATATATATATATATATATATATATATATATATATATATATATATATATATATATATATATATATATATATATATATATATATATATATATATATATATACATATATATGCAATATATACACATATATATTCAATATATATATATATATATATATATATATATATATATATATATATATATATATATATATATATATATATATATATATATATATATATATATATATATACACATACATATGTACATACATATATATATCTCAACCAATAGGGATCCACACTCATTTCTCCATCTACGTTTTAGAATATATATATATATTTTTTTTTTAACTCTGAATTTTAAAAAGTCATGCACTCTGGATCTCGTTTTATCTCCCTGGCTTTGTATCGTCTGGTCAGCTGGATCAACAAACACAAACAAGTGGGGAGTCAGTCGTCATCCACGTCGTCGCCCTCGGACTCCTCCGCCGCCCGGTGCTCGAACGCCTTGTCCCGGTGCCGCTCCTGGATCTCCTTCATCTCCTCGGCGTAGCGGCTGAACGCGCCCCCGAACTTGCCCCAAGCCTTGAAGGGGATGGTGATAGAGTTCCGGTAGCTGGGCTTCACCTCGCTCACCCGCAGGAAGACGCCGTACTTGTTGGAGCCCACGTCGAAGAAGAAGCGCTTGGAGTCCACCATGATGGAGGTGCCCTCCGGGAGCTCGCTGAAGCCCGCCGTGCCTCCGCCGCCGCCCGCCAGCTCGTCGTCGTCGCCGCCGTAGTCGTCTATCAACTTGGCCAAGGCGTCGCGGAACTCTATCAAGCCCTGGGCCGGCAGGGCGATGGTCTGTCCGGCCTGCATGCCGGCTACGGGCATGCCGCCGACACCGAAGCCGGGGCCTCGGTTCACGGTCTGGCGGATCCGGAGAAAGCGGCCCCGCTGGTTCTCCTTAAGGTCGAGGTAGTACTTTCGGTTCTCACGCACCAGGAATTCGCTCTTCAAGGCCCGCCGAGGCCCGCTGTCATCGCCGCCCGATGACTGGGCGATCTGCTCGGGAGTGCTAGGCCCCAGCTGCGCGTAGTGCTCGATGAAATCCCCGAGGTAGTCGCGGAACTCCGCCGCCACTGACATGGAGAGAGTCAGCCGACTTTTTGATCCTCCGGCGCCGACCTCGGCGATCTTGATGAACCGGCCTTTGGCGTTTTGCTTCACGTCAAGATAGAAGCGTTTGTTCTGGATGTCCAGCCGCTTGGAGGCCAGCTCCTGGGTCTCCGGCTCCCGCTGGTAATGCTGGAAGCCTCCGCCACCACCACCACCACCGCCGCCGCCTCCTCCTCCACCACCACCACCGCCACCTCCTCCCCCTCCGCTGCTGCTGCCACCGCGCTCACTTCCACTGTCCCCATCCGCCATCTTCGCCACCAGCAGCCCGTTTCTCTACGCAGCTTTCACTCCCACCCTTTGCCAGCCAGTTCACTGAGGAAAATAAGCCGGATGCTGAGGATTGGACAGTGATTGGCCACCTTGGAAGCCACTCGTAACGTCCTGCGTTTTAATTGGCCAACCTCCTGTCCGTCAAGTGAGAGACAACCCCTCTTGATGACGTAAGAAAGTCAGATTTACAGCAGAAAACAGCAGTGTGAGTGTTATAGCTACAAGTGCTTTGACCTTTTGGGTGTAAACGTTTATCGATAACTAAACATGGTAATTGGGCGATCGGCAGGTTTAAGTGTCGCTTAGAGTAATATGATATCCACATTCCACAACTACGATGTCTTGTATTTCGTACATTTTGAGGAAGAGTCCCCCTGGAAGGACACTCCACAAGTCCCGCCTACTTTTTTTTTCCTTCTTTTTTTTAATAGATTTTTTATTTAAAAACAAACATACATTTATAATTCACACAAAAGTCAAGGCAATTTCAACATCAAAAAAAGAAAACAATAGCAAATACAGATATAGTAATAATACTAAAAAATGAAAAGAAAAAAAAAGTAGGGATGTCCGATAGTGGCTTTTTTGCCGACATCCGATATTCCGATATTGTCCAACTCTTAATTACCGATATCAACCAATACCTATATATACAGTCGTGGAATTAACACATTATTATGCCTTGGACAACCAGGTATGGTGAAGATAAGGTCCTTTTTAAAATAATTAATAAAATAAAATAAGATAAATAAATTTAAAAAAAAAAATTGAATAAAAAAGAAAGTAAAACAATATAAAAACAGTTACATAGAAACTAGTAATGAATGAAAATGAGTCAAATTAACTGTTAAAGGTTAGTACTATTAGTGGACCAGCAGCACGCACAATCATGTGTGCTTACGGACTGTATCCCTTGCAGACTGTATTGATATATATTGATATATAATGTAGGAAGCAGAATATTAATAACAGAAAGAAACAACCCTTTTGTGTAAATGGGGGAGGGAGGTTGCCTCCTACTGATATGGAAGAGTATAACATGGTTACTCTGCCGATCTCTAGACGGCACCGACACTCAACAACGGCCCATTATTTGCAGACTATAATTGCTGGTTTGCAAAAAATATTTTTACCCCAAATAAGGGAAATTAAATAATCTCCCACGGCACAGAGGTTGAAAAACACTGCTCTACAGCTCCACAGATATAACAGCCATCAACCTCCATGTTAAATTTAAGTTTCAAAAAAATCCTTTGAAGGGTATAGTCCAGACCTGGGCAAATTAAGGCCCGGGGGCCACATGCGGCCCGTTAAGCTTTTCAGTCTGGCCCGCCGGACATTCCCAAATCATTTTTTTAGATCTTTAAGATGGAAAGTCTAGCTGCCATTATGATGTGCAGTGATGTTTTCTAATGACCGTAAGTCTTCAACTATACAAAGCATTTCAATGGTTGGAATCTGCGTTTATGGATGACATACCAGTTACTATGGTCATCTAATTAGTTACTATGGTCATCTAATTAGTTACTCTGGTCATCTAATTAGTTACTATGGTCATCTACGTCACAGCAGCTCAGACGAGGCACCAGGCAATGTGGGCGGGATGCGTTTCCACAGACGAGGAAGGAGCTTTTCACAACAAAGTTCTAAAGCTTAGTGACGTATCAGATTGTAGGTGGGTTTATTTTGTACCCTTCGCGTTCATATTTCATGGTTTGTTGTATTTATGTTGCGTTTCACTTGATTGTAAACTATGTCGATCGAAAGGGGGTGTGACATTCATATTTTGTCAATATTCAATGTTTTATCGTTCATATAAAAATTTACCATTCCATTACGTTTTTAAGGCGGTCTGTCATAACGTTTTTAGCATTCAATCAGACATTATTGTGAAGTTTTGTGTTAGTGTCCCTAAAAATAGATATACCGGCCCCCAGACACATTTTTTCTCTAAATGTGGCCCCCGAGTCAAAATAATTGCCCAGGCCTGGTATAGTCCATTAATAATTTTGAATTGGATTTCTTTAATTTTGGGAAGAATTGGGTAGGTAATATATCTTGTCCTTATTTTCCTTAGCTCAACTTTTGTAAACTCCTGCAGGATATATTGTCTATGAACTGTGCCCTGAACTTTTTTATTTTTTTTAATTTTTTATTATTATATATATTTTTTGACTTCTTTGTCTTGTCTTTATTGCACAATATGCAATTTAACCACACAACTGTGTTTTTTTTTATTATTGAACAACAAACATACATTTATAATTCACACAAAAGTCAAGGCACTTTCAACATCAAGGAAAGAAAACAAAAGCAAATACAGAGTAATAATACTAATAAATAAACATACAATAAAAAGGGCTACCTAAATCACTTTAAATGTTTTTAACAAAGATATCAATTAAGGGCCTTTTAATTCTCCAAGATTTGATTGATAATTGTAACCCATTAAGCCAAATAGAAAATGTGGGCCTTACTTTCATAAATCGACATTTATGTAGAAAAACAACTCCCGGCAATAGTTTTATTTTTATATTTTTTATTTTATAAACCTTTATTTATAAATTGCAACATTTACAAACAGTTGAGAAATAATAATCAAAATAAGTACAAAAACAGTACAAAACTCCCGGCAATATTTTATTTATTTTTTATTTTATTTTTTGTGTGCCCTGAACTTTGCTAGCCAGTTTACTGAGGAAAAGAAACCGGATGTTAAGGATTGGGCAGTGATTGGCCGCCTTTGAAGCCACTCGTAACATCCTGCGTTTTTAATTGGCCAATCTCCTGTCCGTCAAGGGAAAGACAACCCCTTTTGGTGACGTAAGCAGTCAGATTGTATTTACAGTGGAAAACAAGTGTGAGCGTTATATCTACAAGTGTTTTGACCTGGTGTAAACGTTTATCGACAACTAAATGTGCTAATTGGGCGATCGACAGGTAGAGTAATATGATGTCCACATTCCACAACTACGATGTGTTTTGTACATCTTGAGAAAGAATGGAAGGACACTCCACAAGTCCCGCCTACTTGTTGGTTCCGTGTGCAAAAGGCAGGCGCTTCTTGTGAGGGGGGGTGGGGGGGATGGGAAGACGTCCACCTTGCAAGCCGAGCGCCTATTGGCCAAGGCGAACACTCCGAAGTAGCAAGCCGCTATCTGATTGGGCGCCGGGCCGAGTTGGGCTGCCACCGGGGTTGGAGTGTAAAAGGCTTCGCGAAGGGATTTATTATTTCTTTTCCCATCGGAAGCTGAAATTGGTTTGCTATCCACGCAAGGCTTCGGTCAGATAAAGAGTGGGAAATGGTACGTGCGCCTCTCCTGCTATTGCAATAAGCGTGCGGTGGAACGCGGACAATATATTTTATTGGCCGTGCGTGTAGCGAGAAAGTGCTGTTGGGAATCACAGCCTGTCATAGAGCTACAGCGCTAGCATTAGCGCTAATATCAAACTGTTCATTATAACATCGTTTATTGACTTTAAAGGGTTACAAATTAAATGTTGCACATCAATGTCGTGGGTTTGTGTTTAATATTAAAAGGCTAGTTTTTTCTCAAGCGAAATTAGTTTTAAATGTAGACCCCAAATTGACCTCGAATGACCAGGGTTGAAACTTTTTGACAGTCTAATCAACTATAATGTGACTTGAGTTTCTTAAATGTTTGTGTTGTTTTTTTTAATGTTTTTATTTTTTGCTGCGATTGGCGTGACATGCAAAGTTTCTGCACACATTTTTCCGGCCACAGTTTAATTTGCTGGCGCATTTGTTTTGTTTTGGTTGTGTTTGGCGGGAAGGCGTTGACCAGTCCTCGGCCTGCACATGTGACAAGTGTCAGAGGCCGATACTTTTCGTATCACTTGTGTGTGTGTGTGTCCTATTTTCAGAAACACTAATACAAAAATTCACAATGTTTGATTTTTTTTTACTGAATGAGACACCCAAATGTACAAGAAAAATGTGGGATTTACAATATTAACTATGAACGATAAAACACTGAATATTAAAAAATAATAAAACAATTCTGTATCACATTCAAATGAGGGCCAGTATCGACCCTGATTTAGATTGCATCTTCTTAATATGTTGCAGATAATTTATTAATCAGGATCGTAATGCCCGGGCAATAGTTTTATCGATACTCCTAATATATTCGATATGTACTGTAGATTCAACAGTATTAGTCAATGTAACAATTTGGGCTGCAGCTATCGATTATTGTAGTAATCGATTAGTTTGTTCGATTAATCGAGTAATCAGATTAAACACACTTCATTATGTTCCGCTTACCGTCTTAACAGTATTTTATCTTGTTTTATATTCTATATTCCCTTCTATTTAACTTAAGTCTTTACCTTTTATTTACCTTATTTTACAGTCTATTTAACTTATTTGATCTTTTATTTACTGTCTTTACCATGTTTGATTTTCTTTTACCTTTTTTATATTTATTCCTATACCTTTTGATTTACCTTCAATTCAACTTATCTTCTATATTCCTTCTATTTACTTTTTATTGTCCTTCTGTTTAATAATAATAATAGATTGTATTTGTAAAAAGCACTTTACATTGAGTAAACAACCTCAAAGTGCTACAGTGTATTAAAAAAAAAAAAAGATAATGCTTTACTTTTAATCATCGTATTTTACCCTTTATTAATTAAATTTTTTACCTTTATTTACCTATTCCTTGTTTACCTTTTATTTACCTTTTTTTTTTACCTACTTTTACCTTTCTCTACCTTCTTTTACCCTTTTTCATCCTATTTTACCTTTTCCATGTCTTCTTTTACCTTTTCTATATTCCTCCTATTTTACCTTTTAATTCACTTCTATTATTTTCTACGTACCTTTGACCTTGTATTCAGCTTTTATTTACCTTTTTTTTTGCAGCCCAGATTTTACAATTGTTCATTAGTTGCACTCAAAAAATTAATCGCTGCAACAGAACATAAATCTATGCTTTATTCTAATCAAATTAATCGATTAATTGTGGTAGCCCGAGTAACCATATCAACAAAATGATACAATTGTATTTCCTTTATTACATTTATTATTGTTTTAGCACAAAAAACTCAAGAAAAGTAAATACCACTATAGATTTTCTATTTAAATCATTGTCTTTTCCCCTTAGAGTGCTCCTTTTTCCAATAAACAAGTTAATATGATATATGAATAGCAAAGCAGCAATATAAACAACAAAAGAGATATATGTTAAAATAAACTTAACAGATAAATTCAGGAAATATATTAGTACGTTCATATTGGGTACTGATTTTGGTATAATTACTGTTTATATTTGAATCGATCCACCACCTACGAGTGACAGCAATTTAGTTACATAATAATAATAATAATAATATATTTTATTGGTAAAAAGCACTTTACATTGAGTAAACAACCTCAAAGTGCTACAGTGTATAAAAAAATAAATAAAAACTAGAACAGCCAAATAGCTAAAACTAGTATGCATACATCTAAAAAAAATGCTTTTTTAAAAAGAAGGGTTTTTAAGCCTTTTTTAAAAGCATCCACAGTCTGTGGTGCCCTCAGGTGGTCAGGGAGAGCGTTCCACAGACTGGGAGCGGTGGAGCAGAAAGCCCGGTCTCCCATTGTTCGTAGCTTTGTCCTCGGAGGTTAGCCTCTCTTATTATATTTTCTTATTCTCATTAGAGGTGCAGAGTGAATGAAATGTGAAATAAAAAAATATGATTCAGAGCAATTTCTAAGTGAGATAAACAACAGCGCCCAAAGAACGGATTTTCCAAAGCATTTTTTGTGTCATTTTAATAATTAGTTTTGTCTTTAAATATAACAAAATTTAACATGGCAGGTTTGGATTTTTTTTATTTATTTGACTAAATATTTTAAATTAATGTATTTAATATGTGAAATAAATGAACTGAAATTGTCCCTGAATTAAGCTGTTATTTATTGGTTGAATTATGGAATAGATTTAACCTGGGTTAAAGGCCTACTGAAATGATTTTTATTTATTTAAACGGGAATAGCAGATCCATTCTATGTGTCATACTTGATCATTTCGTGATATTGCCATATTTTTGCTGAAAGGATTTAGTAGAGAAAATCGACGATAAAGTTCGCAACTTTTGCTCGCTGATAAAAAAAAAGCCTTGCCTGTAGCGGAAGTAGCGTGACGTCACAGGAGCTAGTATTCCTCACAATTCCCCGTTGTTTACAATGGAGCGAGAGAGATTCGGACCGAGAAAGTGATGATTACCCCATTAATTTGAGCGAGGATGAAAGATTTGTAGATGAGGAACGTTACAGTGAAGGACTTGAGAGGCAGTGATGGACGTATCTTTTTTCGCTCTGACCGTAACTTAGGTACAAGCTGGCTCATTGGATTCCACACTCTCTCCTTTTTCTATTGTGGATCACGGATTTGTATGTTAAACCACCTGGGATACTATATCCTCTTGAAAATGAGAGTCGAGAACGCGAAATGGACATTCAGTGCCTTTTATCTCCACGACAATACATCGGCGAAATGCTTTAGCTACGAGCTAACGTGATAGCATCGTGCTTTAACTGCATATAGAAACAAAAGAAATAAACCACTGACTGGAAGGATAGATAGAAAATCAACAATACTATTAAACCATGGACATGTAAATACACGGTTAATGCTTTCCAGGCTGGCGAATGTTAACAATGCTGTGCTAACGACGCCATTGAAGCTAACTTAGCAACCGGACTGCACAGAGCTATGCTAAAAACATTAGCTCTCCACCTACGCCAGCCAGCCATCATCTGCTCATCAACACCCATGCTCACCTGCGTTCCAGCGATCGGCAGAAGGACTTCACCCGATGCGTTTGGCGGCCCGGAGACGTAGGAAGTCAAGGTGAAGTCGGCGGCTAGCGCGGCTAGCGCTCCAACAAAGTCCTCCTGGTTGTGTTGCTGTAGTCCGCTGCTAATACACCGATCCCACCTACAACTGTCTTCTTTGCAGCCTTCATTGTTCATTAAACAAATTGCAAAAGATGTCCAGAATACTGTGGAATTATGAAATGAAAACAGAGCTTTTTGTATAGGATTCTACTTGGACTTCGTCACACGCATACGTCATCATACCGCGACGTTTCAGCCGGATATTTCCCGGGAATTTTAAAATGTCACTTTATAAGTTAACCCGGCCGTATTGGCATGTGTTGCAATGTTAAGATTTCATCATTGATGTATAAACTATCAGACTGCGTGGTCGCTAGTAGTGGCTTTCAGTAGGCCTTTAAGGTTGTTATTGCAGGTTCAAGTAAAAATAATTCCTCTTCTTAATTGATGGTTGACTGACTACATTTCTCACACTTTCCTGTTATGTGAAGTCATATGTGTGTGTTAGTACGGAGTAAATGGTTGTGTATTGTGTCATGGCAGGCTGGTGGCAAGGCAGGAAAAGACAGCGGCAAAGCCAAGGCAAAAGCGGTGTCTCGCTCGCAGAGGGCCGGGCTTCAGTTCCCGGTGGGTCGCATCCACAGGCACTTGAAGACCCGCACCACCAGCCATGGTCGCGTTGGAGCCACAGCAGCCGTGTACAGCGCCGCCATCCTGGAGTACCTCACGGCTGAAGTACGTATCGCAGTGTTTTTTGTGCCGTTTGTCTTATTTTACCTTACGACTTGCTCTCCTTGCCACAGGTGCTGGAGTTGGCAGGCAACGCGTCCAAAGACTTGAAGGTGAAGCGCATCACTCCTCGTCACTTGCAGCTGGCCATCCGTGGCGACGAGGAGTTGGACTCGCTTATCAAGGCCACCATCGCTGGCGGAGGTGAGCCAATGTTGTTGCTTTTATGCCCACATTTCACGTATTGTGAATAAGAGGACACGCAATGCAAGATTAGGAATTGGGACTAGGTTTCAATCAATGTACCTTACACAAGCACAATGTACAACATTATTACTAGGGGTGTAACGGTAAACCAAAAATGTCGGTTCGGTACGTACCTCGGTTTAGAGGTCACGGTTCGGTTCATTTTCGGTACAGTAAGAAAACAACAAAATATACATTTTTGGGTTATTTATTTACCAAATTTGAAAAATCTTCCACCAAAAATATTTTTCTTTGTGTAATATTTGATGTGAAGTAATGGGAACCTTGGATAGGTCAATAATTCATAATAACATTGATTTTGATTCAATATTATGTTTTGAGCAATGACAGTTTGAAAGAAAAAAAACAGCTTTGTTTTACTAGTCAACATTGCAACCCTCAGGAAGAGGTGCTTTAAGACATGGCTAGCTCGCTAGCGGCTAATGTCCATCCGCAGTGTTTTAGCTACTTCTAAATCACTAATCCTGGCCTCCATGGCGACGAATAAAGTGAGTTTCTTACAAGTAGCATTATCACTGCAGGATGAGGAATAGCTAAACATGCTTCACTACACACCGTAGCTCACCCGCGTCACAATGTAAACAAACGCCATGGGTGGATCTACACCTGACATCCACTGTAATGATATCAAGTACAGGGGCGTATCTAGTCGATACTACTACGATTACATCTTTTTTCCTGTTTATAAAATGTATATTATGTTTATAAAGTCAGTAAATACGTCCCTGGACACATGAGGACTTTGAATATGACCAATGTATGATCCTGTAACTACTTGGTATCAGATTGATACCTAAATGTGTGGTATCATCCAAAACTAATGCCAAAGTATGAAAGAAGAGAAGAATAAGTGATTATTACATTTTAACAGAAGTGTAGATAGAACATGTTAAAAGAGAAACTAGGCAGATATTAACAGTAAATGAACGAGTAGATTAATAATGAATTTTGTACCGCTTGTCCCTCATAATGTGTACAAAATAATAGGTGTATAAATGACACAATATGTTACTGCATACGTCAGCAGACTAATTAGGAGCCTTTGTTTGTTTACTTACTACTAAAAGACAAGTTGTCTTGTATGTTCACTATTTTATTTAAGGACTAAATTACAACAATAAACATATTTTTAACTCTTAAGGCCCAAGCTGTTTGTTTACATGCTTTTTTTTATTTCTCTTTGCTATTTGGGATTATTGGACCCTAATTACAATAAAAACTAAGACTCATCTTTTGATATGATGTAATTAGTCCGGGGGTCGGCAACCCGCGGCTCTAGAGCCGCATGCGGCTCTTTAGCGCCGCCCTAGTGGCTCTCTGGAGATTTTTCAAAAATGTATGAAGAATGGAAAAAGATGAGGGAAAAAAATCTATTTTTTTGTTTTAGTATGGTTTCTGTAGGAGGACAAACATGACACAAACCTCCCTAATTGTTATAAATCACACTGTTTATATTAAACATGCTTCACTGATTCGAGTATTTGGCGAGCGCCGTTTTGTCCTACTTATTTTGGCGGTCCTTGAACTCACCGTATAGTTTGTTTACATGTACAACTTTCTCCGACTTTCTAGGACGTGTTTTATGCCACTTCTTTTTCTGTCTCATTTTGTCCACCACCCTTTTAACGTTGTGCATGAGTGCACAAAGGTGAGTTTTGTTGATGTTATTGACTTGTGTGGAGTGCTAATCAGACATATTTGGTCACTGCATGACTGCAAGCTAATCGATGCTAACATGCTATTTAGGCTAGCGATATTGTACATATTGCAGCATTATGCCTCATTTGTAGCTATATTTGAGCTCATTTAGTTTCCTTTAAGTCCTCTTAATTACATTTATATCTCATGACACATGTAATATGGCTTTTAATTTTTTGCGGCTCCAGATAGATTTGTTTTTGTATTTTTGGTCCAATATGGCTCTTTCAACATTTTGGGTTGCCGACCCCTGACTTAGTCCATAAGTACACAAACGTGTATTTCATGTTTAGTGACATGCTAAATCTTATTTTTACACTTTTTTTTTTCTTCAAATCCCATTGTATGTTATACTCTTCTGACACCACCAGGTGGCAGTATAAGTGTCCACATAAGCGGTCATAAGACCCCAATTCAGTAGTGTGCACCATTTTGGAAATCAGAGCTAAAAGGAGCTGTCCACGCATGTGGCCACTAAGGCCTTCAGATTAATGTACCCTAACATGTTTTTGTTAAAATAAAGCCAATAATGCAATTGTTTTGGTCCCCTTTGTTTAGAAAAGTATCGGAACCCATTTTGTTACCGATACCCTACTAGCTATGGGTCAGAGTTGGTGTCACAACCATGAGGGAGGAGGTTTTTCTCTCATGAAAAGTCTCCACTCCAAAAGCGAGCGTCATAGAAAAGTCACTTTTGCAAGATAAGGGATCTTTTCATGTGTGACCTCACTCCTGTTTGTCCCTGCGTGTGTTTCCAGGCGTCATCCCCCACATCCACAAGTCCCTCATCGGCAAGAAGGGCCAACAGAAGACGGTATAAACGCCGCCTTGACCTTCGCTCCCTGGGCTTGGCTTTTGATTGGACCAGAGGTTCACAATTGTCCTTTTTGTTGTTGTTGTTGTTATTTTTACTATTAATGTTTTATGATGGCAAACCAAGAGTGAGTGTCAGCCCCCCCCAACTAGGAAAAAGAAACACTTAATGACTAGAGATGTCCGATAATATCGGACTGCCGATATTATCGGCCGACAAATGCTTTAAAATGTAATATCGGAAATTATCAGTATCGGTTTCATAAAGTAAAATGTATGACTTTTTAAAACGCCGCTTCTCCTCCACACAAACAGCGTGCCGGCCCAGTCACATAATATCTACGGCTTTTACACACACACACAAGTGAATGCAAGGCATACTTGGTCAACAGCCATACAGGTCACACTGGTCACACTGTGGGTCTGACATAATATTGTGAAAGTCCAGTCCATAGTGGATCTAACATAATAGTGAGAGTCCAGTCCATAGTGGATCTAACATAACAGTGTGAGAGTCCAGTCCATAGTGGATCTAACATAATAGTGTGAGAGTCCAGTCCATAGTGGATCTAACATAATAGTGTGAGAGTCCAGTCCATAGTGGATCTAACATAATAGTGTGAGAGTCCAGTCCATAGTGGATCTAACATAATAGTGTGAGAGTCCAGTCCATAGTGGATCTAACATAATAGTTTGAGAGTCCAGTCCATAGTGGATCTAACGTAATAGTGAGAGTCCAGTCCATAGTGGATCTAACATAATAATGTGAGAGTCCAGTCCATAGTGGATCTAACGTAATAGTGTGAGAGTCCAGTCCATAGTGGATCTAACATAATAGTGTGAGAGTCCAGTCCATAGTGGATCTAACATAATAGTGAGAGTCCGGTCCATAGTGGATCTAACATAACAGTGTGAGAGTCCAGTCCATAGTGGATCTAACATAATAGTGTGAAAGTCCAGTCCATAGTGGATCTAACATAATAGTGTGAGAGTCCAGTCCATAGTGGATCTAACATAATAGTGTGAGAGTCCAGTCCATAGTGGATCTAACATAATAGTGTGAGAGTCCAGTCCATAGTGGAGCTAACATAATAGTGTGAGAGTCCAGTCCATAGTGGGTCTAACATAATAGTGAGAGTCCAGTCCATAGTGGATCTAACATAATAGTGTGAGAGTCCAGTCCATAGTGGATCTAACATAATAGTGAGAGTCCAGTCCATAGTGGATCCAACATAATAGTGAGAGTCCAGTCCATAGTGGATCTAACATAATAGTGTGAGAGTCCAGTCCATAGTGGATCTAACATAATAGTGTGAGAGTCCAGTCCATAGTGGATCTAACATAATAGTGTGAGTCCAGTCCATAGTGGATCTAACATAATAGTGAGAGTCCAGTCCATAGTGGATCTAACATAATAGTGTGAGAGTCCAGTCCATAGTGGATCTAACATAATAGTGTGAGAGTCCAGTCCATAGTGGATCTAACATAATAGTGAGAGTCCAGTCCATAGTGGATCTAACATAATAGTGTGAGAGTCCAGTCCATAGTGGATCTAACATAATAGTGTGAGAGTCCAGTCCATAGTGGATCTAACATAATAGTGAGAGTCCAGTCCATAGTGGATGTAACATAATAGTGAGAGTCCAGTCCATAGTGGATCTAACATAATAGTGTGAGAGTCCAGTCCATAGTGGGGCCAGCAGGAGACCACCTCAAGCGGAGACAGGGCAGAGATGTCCCCAACTGATGCACAGGCAAGCGGTCCACTCCGGGTCCCGACTCTTGTTACATTGTTTAATGCATCCAGCGGGGCATCACAACGAAATTAGGCATAATAATGTGTTCATTCCACGACTATATATCGGAATCGGTAATTAAGAGTCGGACAATATCGAAATATCGGCAAAAAAGGCCATTATCGGACATCTCTATCAATGACCCTTTGTGTGTGTCGTTAGAATGTTTGACTGGGAGTTGAAAAACAGCGACAGTGAATTTGTTTGATTGGCCTGTTATGTTTTGTATTGAAAAGAAAAAAAAAAAAAATTGTTAAATACTGTATATATATATATATATATATATATATATATATATATATATATATATATATATATATATATATATATATATATATATATATATATATATATACAGTATATATATATATATATATATATATATATATATATATATATATATATATATACAGTATATATATATATAAGTCAAATTAGTTTTACGGTTACTACCTTGATGATATTTACTATAGTGCACAATATTTTTGAACGGCGTTTTACAGAATAAAACTTAAATGTGCGACGGTGCTTTTCACCTTTTTGTTGTTTTCTGATCCGCACAATTTTAAGAAGTATAAAGAGCTTCTTTTATTTTTGTATGACATTGAAATGAAAACATTGTAAGAGCAAGCAGGTGTAGTTGGAGTGCAAAAGTATTAAGAAAACTTGAACATTTGTTGGCACTGAACCCTGCAGGTTTGGCCTCACTGTGACATATCACCACCACGGTGACATATTACCACCTCTGTGACATATCACCACCACGGTGACATATCACCACCACGGTGACATATCACCACCACGGTGACATATCACCACCACGGTGACATATCACCACCACGGTGACATATCACCACCACGGTGACATATCACCATCACTGTGACATATCACCATCACTGTGACATATTACCATCACTGTGACATATTACCACCACTGTGACATATTACCACCTCTGTGACATATCACCACCACGGTGACATATCACCACCACGGTGACATATCACCACCACGGTGACATATCACCACCACGGTGACATATCACCACCACGGTGACATATCACCATCACTGTGACATATCACCATCACTGTGACATATTACCATCACTGTGACATATTACCACCTCTGTGACATATCACCACCACGGTGACATATCACCACCACGGTGACATATTACCACCTCTGTGACATATCACCACCACGGTGACATATCACCACCACGGTGACATATCACCACCACGGTGACATATCACCACCACGGTGACATATCACCATCACTGTGACATATCACCATCACTGTGACATATTACCATCACTGTGACATATTACCACCACTGTGACATATCACCATCACTGTGACATATTACCATCACTGTGACATATTACCACCACTGTGACATATCACCATCACGGTGACATATCACCACCACGGTGACATATCACCACCACGGTGACATATCACCATCACTGTGACATATCACCATCACTGTGACATATCACCATCACTGTGACATATCACCATCACTGTGACATATTACCACCACTGTGACATATCACCACCACGGTGACATATCACCATCACTGTGACATATTACCATCACTGTGACATATCACCATCACTGTGACATATCACCATCACTGTGACATATCACCATCACTGTGACATATCACCATCACTGTGACATATTACCACCTTTCCTGGACCTCAGCAGGGCTTTATAGCACTCAAACATTGTGTTTACCTTTGTGCGTCTATGTGTTTGTGTGTGTGACACTTTGTGCGTCTATGTGTTTGTGTGTGTGACACTTTGTGCGTCTATGTGTGTGTGTGTGACACTTTGTGCGTCTATGTGTGTGTATGACACTTTGTGTGTGTATGACACTTTGTGCGTCTATGTATGTGTGTGACACATTGTGCGTCTGTGTGTGTGTGACACTTTGTGCGTCTATGTGTGTGTGTGACACTTTGTGCGTCTATGTGTGTGTGTGATACTTTGTGCGTCTATGTGTGTGTATGACACTTTGTGCGTCTATGCATGTGTGTGACACATTGTGCGTCTATGTGTGTGTGTGACACTTTGTGCGTCTATGTGTGTGTGTGACACTTTGTGCGTCTATGTGTGTGTGATACTTTGTGCGTCTATGTGTGTGTATGACACTTTGTGCGTCTATGCATGTGTGTGACACATTGTGCGTCTGTGTGTGTGTGACACTTTGTGCGTCTATGTGTGTGTATGACACTTTGTGCGTCCATGTGTGTGTGTGACACTTTGTGCGTCTATGTGTGTGTGTGACACTTTGTGCGTCTATGTGTGTGTGTGACACTTTGTGCGTCTATGTGTGTGTATGACACTTTGTGCGTCTATGCATGTGTGTGACACATTGTGCGTCTGTGTGTGTGTGACACTTTGTGCGTCTGTGTGTGTGTGTGACACTTTGTGCGTCTAAGTGTGTGTGTGACACTTGAATTGAACTCCATGACATTCTTTGAATGAAAATCACAAGCATTTCTTCTTTTATACAATCTTTGTAAAGAACTTGACTATTTTGTGTTTTTGAATAAAAATCCCTTTGTATGCGATTACGGACCAAACTTTTTATTTGAAACCGGAAAGTCAGGTTACGTGTTCATTTATCTTTTTGAAATATTATTTGACTAAATTCCTCTCAGTAGGCTCTGGGGGGCTTTGTTTTTTTTAATATTTTATGTTTTGTATATATTGCCGAAAATTGCTATCCTTTGTCTTTCAAGTTATGATATAAAACACGAAATAATGCGTATCGGAAGTAGCAATTATACAGTAGGAAGGGAAGCCATTTGTCGCAGTTTACCTGATGAATGAAACGTGACGAATTGGGTTGTTGCATTATCCACTTTAGCAGCCAGATGGCAGTAGAGTGTTGTATATCTTCAAATGTGTTCTGTCCAAAGCATCAGTTGCGATGGAGGCTTTCCATCTGCATTGCACAATGTTTACCCCCCCACCTCATCACAGGGCCTGGGAGATTCACTCATTCACCCATTTATTTATTTTTTAAATCCCTTTTTTTTTTTTTTTAATGGGAGATTCACTCATTCACTCATAAAACTATTTTAAAAAATCACTTTTTTTTTTATGGGAGATTCACTCATTCACCCATAAAAAAAAATACAAAAATCCCATAATATTTTTTAAATGGGAGATTCACTCATTCACCCATAAAAAATTAACAAAAATCCCTTTTTTTAAATGGGAGATTCACTCGTTCACCCATAAAATTTTTACAAAATCCCTTTTTTTTTATAATGGGAGATTCACTCATTCACCCATAAAAAAAAAATCCCATACATTTTTTTTATTTATGGGAGATTCACTCATTCACCCATAACATTTATTTTTTAAATCCCATATTTTTTTTTATGGGAGATTCACTCATTCACCCATAATTTTTTTTATTTAAATCCCATAATTTTTTTTAATGGGAGATTCACTCATTCATCCATAATTTTTTTTTAAATCCCATAATTTTTATTTTTTTTATGGGAGATTCACTCATTCACCCATAAAATTTTTACAAAATCCCTTTTTTTTTTTTTAAATGGGAGATTCACTCATTCACCCATAAAAAAAAATCCCATACATTTTTTTATTTATGGGAGATTCACTCATTCACCCATAACATTTTTTTTAAAAAATCCCATAATTTTTTTTAAATGGGAGATTCACTCATTCACCCATAATTTTTTTTTTAAATCCCATAATTTTTATTTTTTTTATGGGAGATTCACTCATTAACCCATAAATTTTTTTTTGAAATACCTTTTTTTTAAAAAAAATGGGAGATTCACTCATTCACCCATAAAAAAAAAGCTTCCCTACAGTAAATATTAAAAAAGCTAATCATATCACCCATAAAACTATGTATTTCCAATAAATTAAATAATACTTTATTGGAAACACATGGTGGTTTTACAGATACCTTTTTTATTATTATTATTATTATTATATAATTAATTGTATATGATTACTTGTCTTAGTGTCTTATCAATGCTAAACATCCATCCATCCATCCATCCATTTTCTACCGCTTATTCCCTTTGGGGTCGCGGGGGGCGCTGGAGCCTATCTCAGCTACATTCGGGCGGAAGGCGGGGTACACCCTGGACAAGTCACCACCTCATCGCAGGGCCAACACAGATAGACAGACAACATTCACACTCACATTCACACACTAGGGACCTTTTAGTGTTGCCAATCAACCTATCCCCAAGTGCATGTCTTTGGAGGGGGGAGGGGCCTATCCCCAGGTGCATGTCTTTGGAGGTGGGAGGGGCCTATCCCCAAGTGCATGTCTTTGGAGGTGGGAGGGGCCTATCCCCAAGTGCATGTCTTTGGAGGTGGGAGGGGCCTATCCCCAGGTGCATGTCTTTGGAGGTGGGAGGAAGCCGGAGTACCCAGAGGGAACCCACGCAGTCACGGGGAGAACATGCAAACTCCACACAGAAAGATCCCGAGCCCGGGATTGAACTCAGGACTACTCAGGACCTTCGTATTGTGAGGCACATGCACTAACTAACCCCTGTACCACCGTGCTGCCTATATTGTTTATATATACATATAATAAATACATAGAGCAATATTGCCCCCTTGTGGTTCTGTGCTGTCACAACTCCCTCCTCCAACCATAACAGTATATTCCGGCCAATTTATTAAGGACCTGCACTAACCCCTGTGCCACCGTGCTGCCCTGTTTAACTAATCATTGCTCCCAAAAAACAATGAATTAAAATCAACGTTGCTATGGATTATTGATCTATTTAAGGCTCCAAGTACTTCACATATTCCACTTGTGGAGGGAGTTTTATGCCATTTTTTAAATAAAAAAACCTATAATTGACGTATGGATTTGAAGTGAAATGCAGGCGTTGAAAGTAAAAATTAAATAATGTATGACCTATTATTTGACACCTTTATGAGTGGGGCCATTTTGGATGCCCAATGTTATGAATTATTGACCTATTTAAGGCTCTGATTCCTTCAATTCAATTATTCCGTTTTTTCCCCACAAGAAGATTTAGAGGAGGATATATAACATACCTAATTCTTCCCAAAATTAAAGAAATACAGTTAAATGGTTTCAAATGATCAATTAAATATTGGAAAAATGATTAAAAGTACAAAAGCCCTTAAATTGATATCTTTATTGAAAACAACTAAAGTGATTTAAATTAGCCTTTTTTTTTTTGTCTTTTTGAATTTTGTATTTTATCATATTGTTTATTATTTTGAATACTGTATTTGTATTTGCTTTTATTTTCTTTCCTTGACATGTTTTGTTATGTTTACGTTGACAGGTAAATGTTGCAATTTATAAATAAAGGTTTATAAAATTAAAATAAAAACTAATACATAAATACAAAAAATAAATAAATAATGATAAATATCTAAACATGGCCGCCACCAAAGAGAAAGAAGCTTTTGCTATGGAAATCTTGGAAAATGATTAAAAGAACAAAAGCCCTTAAATTGATATCTTTATTGAACACATTTAAAGTGATTTAAATTAGCCTTTTTGAATTTTGTATGTTATCATATTGTTTATTATTATTATTTTTAATACTCTATTTGTATTTGCTTTTTATTTTCCTTCCTTGACACGTTTTGTTAAAGTCATCATTTGGTTGAATATGTTGAAAGTGCCTTGACTTGTATGTACATTGTGGATATGTGTTTGTTGTTCAATAAAAACTAAAAAACTAAATAAATCAATAAAAACTTCTGACGCATGCGCAAACGGATCGGGCAGCTCACTAAATCGAGCAGTGATAGGCACTAAAAACGTTTGGACAATACCAATTACAAAACGTGTAATAAATTACACATTCCAAATCCATCCAATCCTTCCATTTTCTACCTCTTCGACGGGGTAAATCTCGGTGGTTTTATCGTTGTTTTTTTTTTCATCTCTTCTAACATAGGAAATTCCCATTTTTGACCCGGAAGCGACTAATGCGACTTTGATTGAAGTGACATGTTTTGTTAAAGTCATAATTTGCTCAACCTTGGTTGAAAGTGCCTTGACTTGTATGTACATTGTGGATATATGTTTGTAGTTCAATAAAAACTAATAAAAATAAAAATAATTCTGACGCATGCGCAAACGGATTGGGCAGCTCACTAAATCGAGCAGTGATAGGCACTGAAGACGTTTGGACAATACTAATTACAAAATGTGTAATAAATTACACATTCAAAATCTACGATGTAAATCTCGGTGGTTTTATCGTTGTTTTTTTTCATCGCTTCTAAATTCTAACATAGGAAATTCATATTTTTGACCCGGAAGCGACTAATGCGCATGTTCTATCTCGGCCCGGAAGTGAATAATGCGCATGCTCATCGTCTGACAATAAACATTCAAACATGGACGCCAGCAAAGAGAAAGATGCTTTTGAGACAGAAAGACCTAACTTAAAGAAGAAGCACGATGAAGACGAAGACGAGCGACCTTCCAAGACGAAGAAACTCGACGTGGACCACAACACGAACGTAGCCAAGCACTACAATCAGCTGCAGGAGGTCGGCCTGGCGGCGCGTAGTCAGAGTCGCATTTTCTACATGAGGAACTTCAACAACTGGATGAAGAGTGTCGTCATCGGAGAGACCCTAGACAAGGTTAATTATTATTATTATTATTATTATTATTATTATTATTACGTGTGAAGAGTGTCGTCATCGGAGAGATCCTAGACAAGGTAAACATACTATTATTATTATTATTATTATTACGTGTGAAGAGTGTCGTCATCGGAGAGACCCTGGACAAGGTTAATTATTATTATTATTACGTGTGAAGAGTGTCGTCATCGGAGAGATCCTAGACAAGGTACATTATTATTATTATTATTATTAAGTGTGAAGAGTGTCGTCATCGGAGAGATCCTAGACAAGGTAAACATACTATTACTATTATTATTATCATTACGTGTGAAGAGTGTCGTCATCGGAGAGACCCTGGACAAGGTACATTACTATTATTATTATTATTAAGTGTGAAGAGTGTCGTCATCGGAGAGACCCTAGACAAGGTAAACATACTATTACTATTATTATTATTATTATTATTACGTGTCAAGAGTGTCGTCACCGGAGAGACCCTAGACAAGGTACATTATTATTATTATTATTATTATTATTAAGTGTGAAGAGTGTCGTCATCGGAGAGACCCTAGACAAGGTTAATTATTATTATTATTATTATTATTATTATTATTATTATTACATGTGAAGAGTGTCGTCATCGGAGAGATCCTAGACAAGGTAAACATACTATTACTATTATTATTATTACGTGTGAAGAGTGTCGTCATCGGAGAGATCCTAGACAAGGTAAACATACTATTATTATTATTATTATTATTACGTGTGAAGAGTGTCGTCATCGGAGAGATCCTAGACAAGGTAAACATACTATTACTATTATTATTATCATTACGTGTGAAGAGTGTCGTCATCGGAGAGACCCTGGACAAGGTTAATTATTATTATTATTACGTGTGAAGAGTGTCGTCATCGGAGAGACCCTGGACAAGGTACATTACTATTATTATTATTATTATTAAGTGTGAAGAGTGTCGTCATCGGAGAGACCCTAGACAAGGTTAATTATTATTATTATTACGTGTGAAGAGTGTCGTCATCGGAGAGACCCTGGACAAGGTACATTACTATTATTATTATTATTATTAAGTGTGAAGAGTGTCGTCATCGGAGAGACCCTAGACAAGGTTAATTATTATTATTATTACGTGTGAAGAGTGTCGTCATCGGAGAGACCCTGGACAAGGTACATTATTATTATTATTATTATTATTAAGTGTGAAGAGTGTCGTCATCGGAGAGACCCTAGACAAGGTAAACATACTATTACTATTATTATTATTATTATTATTACGTGTCAAGAGTGTCGTCACCGGAGAGACCCTAGACAAGGTACATTATTATTATTATTATTATTATTATTAAGTGTGAAGAGTGTCGTCATCGGAGAGACCCTAGACAAGGTTAATTATTATTGTTATTATTATTATTATTATTAAGTGTGAAGAGTGTCGTCATCGGAGAGACCCTAGACAAGGTTAATTATTATTATTATTATTATTATTAATATTAAGTGTGAAGAGGTCCATTACTATTTTTATATTATTATTATTAAGTGTGAATAGTGTCGTCACCGGAGAGACCCTAGACAAGGTTAATTATTATTATTATTATTATTATTAAGTGTGAAGAGGTCCATTACTATTTTTATATTATTATTATTATTATTAAGGGTTGTCATCAGAGGGACCCTAGACAAGGTCCATTATTATTATTATTATTATTAAGTGTGAAGAGTGTCGTCATCAGAGAGACCCTGGACAAGGTTAATTACTATTACCGGTATTATTATTATTATTATTAAGTGTGAAGAGTGTCATCATCGGAGAGTCTTGGACAAGGTTAATTACTACTATTATTATTATTATTATTATTATTATTATTATTAAGTGTGAAGAGTGTTGTCATCGGAGAGACCCTAGACAAGGTTAATTATTATTATTATTATTATTAATATTAAGTGTGAAGAGGTCCATTACTATTTTTATATTATTATTATTATTAAGTGTGAAGAGGTCCATTACTATTTTTATATTATTATTATTATTATTAAGGGTTGTCATCGGAGAGACCCTAGACAAGGTCCATTATTATTATTATTATTAATATTAAGTGTGAAGAGGGTTGTCATCGGAGAGACCCTAGACAAGGTCCATTCATACTATTATTATTATTATTATTATTAAGTGTGAAGAGTGTCGTCATCAGGGAGACCCTGGACAAGGTAAACATACTATTACCATTATTATTATTATTATTAAGTGTGAAGAGTGTCGTCATCAGGGAGACCCTGGACAAGGTACATTCATACTATTTTATATACCGGTATGTCAAATTCCAGTTAAGGATAGTATTAATGACCTAGGAATACTTATCACTAAAAATCAGAGTTCTAGATCGGTCTTGAACTTTACTCCAATTGTAGAAAAAAACAAGAAAAGATTTAACTGATGGCCAAAGAGAGATTTATCCTTAAAAAGGCACAACCTTGCTTTCCAAAGCAGAAGGTATCTCCAGGCTTACGTATGCGGCTATTTCTTTACATGTTTACCAAAACAACTATTATGTTAGATCCACTATGGACTGGACTCTCACACTTTAATGTTAGATCCACTATGGACTGGACTCTCACACTATTATGTTAGATCCACTATGGACTGGACTGTCACTATTATGTTAGATCCACTATGGACTGGACTCTCACTATTATGTTAGATCCACTATGGACTGGACTCTCACACTTTAATGTTAGATCCACTATGGACTGGACTTTCAAAATATTATCTTAAATCCACTATGGACTGGACTCTCTCACTTTTATGTTAGATCCACTATGGACTGGACTCTCACACTTTAATGTTAGATCCACTATGGACTGGACTCTCACTATTATGTTAGATCCACTATGGACTGGACTCTCACACTTTAATGTTAGATCCACTATGGACTGGACTCTCACACTATTATGTTAGATCTACTATGGACTGAACTCTCACACTATTATGTTAGATCCACTATGGACTGGACTCTCACACTATTATGTTAGATCCACTATGGACTGGACTCTCACACTATTATGTTAGATCCACTATGGACTGGACTCTCACACTATTATGTTAGATCCACTATGGACTGGACTCTCACACTTTAATGTTAGATCCACTATGGACTGGACTCTCACTATTATGTTAGATCCACTATGGACTGGACTCTCACTATTATGTTAGATCCACTATGGACTGGACTCTCACACTATTATGTTAGATCCACTATGGACTGGACTCTCACACTATTATGTTAGATCCACTATGGACTGGACTCTCACACTATTATGTTAGATCCACTATGGACTGGACTCTCACACTTTAATGTTAGATCCACTATGGACTGGACTCTCTCACTTTAATGTTAGATCCACTATGGACTGGACTCTTACACTTTAATGTTAGATCCACTATGGACTGGACTCTCTCACTTTAATGTTAGATCCACTATGGACTGGACTCTCTCACTTTAATGTTAGATCCACTATGGACTGGACTCTCTCACTTTAATGTTAGATCCACTATGGACTGGACTCTTACACTTTAATGTTAGATCCACTATGGACTGGACTCTCTCACTTTAATGTTAGATCCACTATGGACTGGACTCTCTCACTTTAATGTTAGATCCACTATGGACTGGACTCTCACACTTTAATGTTAGATCCACTATGGACTGGACTCTCTCACTTTAATGTTAGATCCACTATGGACTGGACTCTCACACTTTAATGTTAGATCCACTATGGACTGGACTCTCTCACTTTAATGTTAGATCCACTATGGACTGGACTCTCTCACTTTAATGTTAGATCCACTATGGACTGGACTCTCACACTTTAATGTTAGATCCACTATGGACTGGACTCTCACTATTATGTTAGATCCACTATGGACTGGACTCTCACACTTTAATGTTAGATCCACTATGGACTGGACTCTCACACTATTATGTTAGATCCACTATGGACTGGACTCTCACACTATTATGTTAGATCCACTATGGACTGGACTCTCTCACTTTAATGTTAGATCCACTATGGACTGGACTCTCACACTTTAATGTTAGATCATATAATGTATTCTCTTCCTTTGCAATCTACTAATGAAAGCTTCAATCAATGAAGGTGCGCGGGGAGGACCACCGCCGCCGCGTGTCCGTGTTAGACCTGGGCTGCGGCAAAGGGGGGGACCTGCTGAAGTGGCGCAAGGGCGGCATAGACCACCTGGTGTGCGTGGACATCGCCGGCGTGTCCGTGGAGCAATGCCAGAGTCGCTACGAGGACATGAGGAGGAAGAGCCGGGCGGGCGAGAGGGTCTTCAGCGCTCAGTTCCTCACCGCCGACTGCACCAAGGAGGTCCTGTCCGAGAAGTTTGACCAACCCAACCTGAAGTTTGACATATGCAGCTGCCAGTTTGTCTACCATTATTCCTTCGAGAGCGAGGCCAAGGCGGATTTGATGCTGAGGAACGCCTGCGAGAGCCTCAAACCCGGGGGGTTCTTCATCGGCACCACGCCGGACGCCTACGAGCTGGTCAAGCGCCTGGAGGCGTCCGAGTCGCTCTCCTTCGGCAACGACCTCTTCCGGGTGTCCTTCCGGTCCCGAGGGGACTACCCGCTCTTCGGCTGCGAGTACCACTTCAGCCTGGAAGGGGTGGTGGACGTCCCCGAGTTCCTGGTCTACTTCCCCCTGCTGGAGCGCATGGCCCGGCGCTACGGCATGCGCCTGGTGTCCAAGCACCGCTTCTCCGAGTTCTTCCAGGAGAAGATCAAGCTCAGCCACCACCGCAGCCTCATGATGAATATGTCCTCGCTGGAGGCCTACTCCGGCGAGGACGGGCGCGGCGGCGACGAGTACGGCCACGCGCGGGAGCACTGCGACAAAGCGGGCTCCGGAACCCGGCTGGGGACGCTGAGCAAGTCCGAGTGGGAAGCGGCCAGCATCTACATGCTCTTCGTCTTCCAAAAGATGTCCTGATGTTGCCGGGCACTACAACTCCCAGAATGCACGGCGGCGCCGAGACCACATCTTCCTCATCAAGGTCCTCACACTGCTGCTCAGGTACCTCCTGAGACATTTTTGCTCAAAAGAAGAACGTCCATCATGGAAGCATCTTATTTTCAGAAATTGAAGTCAAATTATTATTT
Source organism: Entelurus aequoreus (assembly GCF_033978785.1). Lineage (NCBI taxonomy): Eukaryota > Metazoa > Chordata > Actinopteri > Syngnathiformes > Syngnathidae > Entelurus > Entelurus aequoreus. The sequence goes on from NC_084747.1 coordinate 3,480,037, forward strand.
TTATTATTATAATTAGTAGTAATCTGAAGCACAATAGAAGAATGAGTCACACGGTCCTATTGTTGTAGCATTGATACAGAATATTAACCAGGAGGTTGCCTACAGCCATAACCCATGTTTTTGTTTCACCTCGTAGGCGTTTATTTTGCATCAGGCGACTATGGGAGGTCGTGGTTACCTTAATTAAAGTGTTGTTTACTTTAGTAATATTATTATGGAGTCTGATGTCATCACAAGTTAAAACTTGTTTTTTATCTAAAATAAGAAACTTTTTTTTTTTTTTTTTTTTTGCGGTGTTTGTATCCTATATGCTATAATATAGTTTGTGCATTTTTATGTTATGCACGTATTTTGTCGTCAGGAAAAAACATAAAAAATTAAAATATAATACTGCATCTTTTTTATTGCCCTTCCATGTGGGGAAACTCGAAAAACATAAACATATAATATACATTTGGGTTGTTTTTCAAAATGTAACATATGTAATATTTACACATATTATGTATACTGATATATTATTATGATTTTATATAATTTTTATTTAATACATTTGGAAAAAAATTAAATAAAAAAAGTAGAGATGTCCGATAATAGCGGTCTGCCGATATTATCGGCCGATAAATGCGTTAAAATGTAATATCGAAAATTATCGGTATCGGTTTTTTAATTATCAGTATCGTTTTTATTTTTTTATTTTTTTTTTTTATTAAATCCACATAAAAAACACAAGATACACTTACAATTAGTGCACCAACCCAAAAAACCTCCCTCCCCCATTTACACTCATTCACACAAAAGGGTTGTTTCTTTCTGTTATTAATATTCTGCTTCCTACATTATATATCAATATATATCAATACAGTCTGCAAGGGATACAGTCCGTAAGCACACATGATTGTGCGTGCTGCTGCTCCACTAATAGTACTAACCTTTAACAGTTAATTTTACAAATTTTCATTAATTACTAGTTTCTATGTAACTGTTTTTATATTGTTTTACTTTCTCTTTTATTCAAGAAAATGTTTTTAATTTATTTATCTTATTTTATTTGATTCATTTTTTTAAAAAGTACCTTATCTTCACCATACCTGGTTGTCCAAATTAGGCATAATAATGTGTTAATTCCACGACTGTATATATCGGTTGATATCGGTATTGGTAATTAAAGAGTTGGACAATATCGGCATATCGGATATCGGCAGAAAGCCATTATCGGACATCCCTAAAAAAAAGTATTTTAACATTCTCATTGTAGGGCATTGTGGGTACAATTTTGGATTATTTACATTTTGGAATAAGGCTTTAGCATAAAATAAATGGAAAAGGTGAAGTACTATGAATACTTTCTGGAGGCACTGTATCACCGGGGGCAATTTTGCAGCAGATTTTTGGAAATACTACAGCAAAATCAGGTATTTTAAGCCCAAACTATCACAAAATAGCACACATAACCCTAAACTAGAGGGACTGGTTATTACACAATTTCCCCCATCGTTTGATTATTATAATTGTTTACCAACAAGCTAATGGAATACTTGCTTTGGAATCAAAAGTTAAAAGACAAGCACATATTTTAGTTCTGTAGGTGTAGAATTTAATCTGAAAGGGTGTCAATGACGAAAAAACTTGGAATAGTTTGTAATATTATACATCAAGTTAAAAACTGCGTTTACATGCATAATTGTTTTAGTTTTTAAAAGTGAATTACATTAATCATTAAAAATGAAATGCCCTATTGACACACATTATGTCCAGGACTTTGCGGGCAGTTTATGGGAAGAACTTCTAAAAATCCAGGTATATTAAGATCCTGTGTGGACCGATACATTAATCTCAATGTTTAAAAACGTTTAATTTATTTTGTTACAATTGTTCAAATTCTGTGCTTTTTGGGGTTATTGTTACAAAAAAAACTAACTTTTCATTTTTAAATTTTTTTTTTTATGGGAGATTCACTCATTCACTCATAAAACTTTTTTAAAAAATCACATAATTTTTTTTTTATGGGAGATTCACTCATTCACCCATAAAAAATTAACAAAAATCCCTTTTTTTAAATGGGAGATTCACTCGTTCACCCATACATTTTTTACAAAATCCCTTTTTTTTTAAATGGGAGATTCACTCATTCACCCATAAAAAAAAAATCCCATGCATTTTTTTAATTTATAGGAGATTCACTCATTCACCCATAAAAATTTTAAAAGAAATCCCATAATTTTTTTTTTATGGGAGATTCACTCATTCACTCATAAAACTTTTTTAAAAAATCACATAATTATTTTTTATTATGGGAGATTCACTCATTCACCCATAAAAATGTTTACAAAAATCCCTATTTTTAAAATGGGGGATTCACTCGTTCACCCATAAAATTTTTACAAAATCCCTTTTTTTTAAAATGGGATATTCACTCATTCACCCATAAAAAAAAAATCCAATGCATTTTTATTTATTTATAGGAGATTCACTCATTCACCCATAAAAATTTTTTTAAAAATCCCATAATTTTTTTTTATGGGAGATTCACTCATTCACTCATAAAACTTTTTTAAAAAATCACATAATTATTTTTTATTATGGGAGATTGTTATAAAAAAATAACAAAAATCCCTTTTTTTAAATGGGGGATTCACTCGTTCACCCATAAAAATTTTACAAAATCCCTTTTTTTTAAAATGGGAGATTCACTCATTCACCCATAAAAAAAAATCCCATGCATTTTTTTTAATTTATAGGAGATTCACTCATTCACCCATAAAAATTAAAAAAAAAATCCCATAATTTTTTTTATGGGAGATTCACTCATTCACCCATAATTTTTTTTAAAAAATCCCTTTTTTTTAATTTTAATTATATATATATATATATATATATATATATATATATATATATATATATATATATATATATATATATATATATATATATATATATATATATATATATATATATATTAATGGGAGATTCACTCATTCACCCATAAAAATTAAAAATAAATCCCATAATTTATTTTTTTATGGGAGATTCATTCACCCATAACATATTTTTTTCCATTTATTTATTTATTTATTTCAGGCAATGACATAAAAAAATACTTAAAAAAAAAAAAAGTACATAGTTGACAACACATAATAATATAAATGAATATAGTGCAAAAGGTAATGTATAGTATGTAATGCATGATTGTCCAGTTTTGCCTGATAGGGAGTGGGAAGAAGATTATTTATTTAATCCCACCCCCATAATATATATAATACAATAGGCGATACTGCATATTTGAGTATCGATCCGATACCAAGTATTTTCAGGGGCAGTATTGGTCATATCAACTTAGACTTAGACAAACTTTATTGACCCACTTAATGCACACAAGGGCACCAAAAAGAGGGAGAAATCAAAAGGTATAAAGTAGACAAACAATTTACCATTCTAGCAATATAAAATATAACATATATGTAATATTCACATATTATATTAATATATATATAGTATATGCATGGAGAGGAGCCAGATGAGGTGGTTCGGGCATCTGGTCAGGATGCCACCCGAACGCCTCCCTAGGGAGGTGTTTCGGGCACGGGGAAGACCCAGGACACATTGGGAAGACCCAGGACACGTTGGGAAGACTATCTCTCCCGGCTGGCCTAGGAACGCCTCGGGATCCCCCGGGAGGAGCTGGACCAAGTGGCTGGGGAGAGGAAAGTCTGGGTTTCCCTGCTTAGGCTGCTGCCCCCGCAACCCGACCTCGGATAATCGGAAGAAGATGGATAGATATATTATATGTACTGATATATTATTATATTATATTTTTATATAATATATACAATGCTGATACTTCAATTTTTTCAGGATCATTACAATTATATTACAGTTATAAACAGACAAGAACGATATCAAGTAGGTACTTACATTATTTCCTTATCCTAAACTGTAAAAAGAAAAATCTGCACAATTTACGGTAAAATGTGGAATTCACCGTGAAAAAATACAGTCACGGTGTGTAGGATTAGGACATTACGGTAAGTTGATGTCGAATCCGTAACAAATAACAAATAAAGAGTTAAAATACACATTTACTACAATAATTATATCATAATTTAGTGACACAAAATGTTGTGACAAAATAATATGTCTTTACTTGCTCGCTTAGTACTGCGATAACGTGGTCATGTCTGTGCAAAGCCACTAGAGGGAGCCCGTCTCATTCACCAACATCTTCAAAGTGACCACTTCAAAAAACTTCCCCAGGTACAAAGTTGTTGTTCTCTAAGATATAAAAGATGAACGTTTGACTGAATCGAGTGGACAAACAACGACAGCGTTGAGCCACTCGAGCGGTTTTTGAAGGAAGCAGGCGTCTACGTCGTGGACTTTGCTAGCTCGCTAGCAATGGCGGCTATGCTCATTATATATTTGTCACTTTATAGCACTTTTGACGGAGTTACATCCACGGCGGGTTAACTGGCTTGGTTAGAGCGTGGTACTAATAACGCGTGGAGTTAGCTAGCTATCGAGTAATGACGGCTATGTGAACATTATAAGTATTGCCAACAGTCATGTTAGTGTATAGATAAAGCACGTTAGACTGCGCTTCAACATGGCCGGTTAGCTCAGTTGGTTAGAGCGTGGTGCTAATAACGCCAAGGTCGCGGGTTCGATCCCCGTACGGGCCAACTGTTTTGAGTCGGTAATGTTGTCTCTGTTGATATAAACCTTTGTTTTTGTAGCCCAGCGGTCCCCAAACTACCAACCCGCGGTGTGTCTCAAGTATTTATTTATTTTATTTGTTAGCTAGCTCTCTTTGCTTATAATGTCTATTTTCTGCTGGATCTACTCTCTATTTTATGCTGCCCTTTTTTTGTTTTTTTTGATTGATTGATTGAGACATTTATTAGTAGGTTGCACAGTGAAGTACATATTCCGTACAATTGACCACTAAATGGTAACACCCGAATAAGTTTTTAAACTTGTTTAAGTCGGGGTCCACTTAAATTGATTCATGATACAGATATATACTATCATATATACTATCATCATAATACAGTCATCACACAAGATAATCACATTGAATTATTTACATTATTTACAATCAGGAGTGTGGAGGGGGGGTGGGGTGGGGGGTGTGGGGGGGTGGGATATGGACATCAAGTAGTGGACATAGAGAGAGAGAGAGAGAGAGAGAGAGAGAGAGAGAGAGAGAGAGAGAGAGAGATCAGAAGGCATAAGAAAAAGAATCTGCATTTGATTGTTTACATTTGATTATTAGCAATCCGGGGAGGGTGTTAGTTTAGGGTTGTAGCTGCCTGGAGGTGAACTTTTATAGCGGTTTTGAAGGAGGATAGAGATGCCCTTTCTTTTATACCTGTTGGGAGCGCATTCCACATTGATGTGGCATAGAAAGAGAATGAGTTAAGACCTTTGTTAGTTCGGAATCTGGGTTTAACGTGGTTAGTGGAGCACCCCCTGGTGTTGTGGTTATGGCGGTCATTTACGTTAAGGAAGTAGTTTGACATGTACTTCGGTATCAGGGAGGTGTAGCGGATTTTATAGACTAGGCTCAGTGCAAGTTGTTTAACTCTGTCCTCCACCTTGAGCCAGCCCACTTTAGAGAAGTGGGTAGGAGTGAGGTGGGATCTGGGGTGGAGGTCTAGAAGTAACCTGACTAGTTTGTTCTGAGATGTTTGGAGTTTAGATTTGAGGGTTTTGGAGGTGCTAGGGTACCAGGAGGTGCATGCGTAATGGAAAAAGGGTTGAACGAGAGTTCCCGCCAGAATCCTCAAGGTGCTTTTGTTGACCAGAGAGGAAATTCTGTAGAGAAATCTCGTTCGTTGGTTAACCTTTTTGATTACCTTGGTTGCCATTTTATCACAGGAAAGGCTAGCCTCTAGAATGGAACCTAGGTAGGTGACCTCATTTTTCCTGGTGATGACACTGTCACCTACTTTTATGGTGAAGTGATTGACTCTCTTAAGTTTGATGTGGGACCCAAACAGGATGGATTCTGTTTTACCCAAGTGGATGGATAGCTTGTTGTCAGCGAGCCAGGTGCAAGTTCTACAGAGCTCAGCACTGAGGATTTTCTCCACCTGTGACTTGTCCTTGCCGGATACCAGCAGGGCAGAGTCATCCGCAAACAAAAACAATTCACAGTCACATGCCGATGACATGTCGTTTATGTATATTAGGAACAGTAAAGGTCCCAATATACTGCCTTGGGGGACTCCACAGCTCACCGAGAGGGGGGGGGGGACATGGTGCCGTTCACCTCTACCACCTGTTCCCTCCCCTCCAAGTAAGATTGCATCCAGCTCCATGAGGTTTTGTTAAATCCGATTGCTCTGAGCTTATCCAACAGTATAGCGTGGTTAACGGTGTCAAAGGCCTTCTGAAGGTCCAGCATGACCATGCCGCAGTATTTGCCCGCGTCCACCTCATGTTTGATGTGGTCGGTCAGATAGAGAAGGCATGTCTACGGAGACAGCCCTCGCAAAAATGACTAATGATCTATTGCTAACGATGGATTCTGATGCGTCATCTATGTTGCTGCTTCTTGATCTTAGCGCCGCTTTCGATACCGTCGATCATAATATTTTATTAGAGCGTATCAAAACACGTATTGGTATGTCAGACTTAGCCTTGTCTTGGTTTAACTCTTATCTTACTGACAGGATGCAGTGCGTCTCCCATAACAATGTGACCTCGGACTATGTCAAGGTAACGTGCGGAGTTCCCCAGGGTTCGGTTCTTGGCCCTGCACTCTTTAGTATTTACATGCTGCCGCTGGGTGACATCATACGCAAGTACGGTGTTAGCTTCCACTGTTATGCTGATGACACTCAACTCTACATGCCCCTAAAGCTGACCAACACGCCGGACTGTAGTCAGCTGGAGGCGTGTCTTAATGAAATTAAACAATGGATGTCCGCTAACTTTTTGCAACTCAACGCTAAGAAAACGGAAATGCTGATTATCGGTCCTGCTAGACACCAACATCTATTTAATAATACCACCTTAACATTTGACAACCAAACAATTAAACAAGGAGACTCGGTAAAGAATCTGAGTATTATCTTCCACCCAACTCTCTCGTTTGAGTCACACATTAAGAGTGTTACTAAAACGGCCTTCTTTCATCTCCGTAATATCGCTAAAATTCGTTCCATCTTGTCCACTAGCGACGCTGAGATCATTATTCATGCGTTCGTTACGTCTCGTCTCGATTACTGTAACGTATTATTTTCGGGCCTCCCTATGTCTAGCATTAAAAGATTACAGTTGGTACAAAATGCGGCTGCAAGGCTTTTGACAAAAACAAGAAAGTTTGATCATATTACGCCTATACTGGCTCACTTGCACTGGCTTCCTGTGCACTTAAGATGCGACTTTAAGGTTTTACTACTTACGTATAAAATATTACACGGTTTAGCTCCAGCCTATCTCGCCGATTGTATTGTACCATATGTCCCGACAAGAAATCTGCGTTCAAAGAACTCCGGCTTATTAGTGATTCCCAGAGCCAAAAAAAAGTCTGCGGGCTATAGAGCGTTTTCTATTCGGGCTCCAGTACTCTGGAATGCCCTCCCGGTAACAGTTAGAGATGCTACCTCAGTAGAAGCATTTAAGTCCCATCTTAAAACTCATTTGTATAATCTAGCCTTTAAATAGACCCCCCCTTTTTTAGACCAGTTGATCTGCCGTTTCTTTTCTTCTCTCCTCTTCTCCCCTGTCCCTTGCGAGGGGGAGTCGCATAGGTCCGGTGGCCATGGATGAAGTGCTGGCTGTCCAGAGTCGGGACCCCGGGTGGACCACTAGCCTGTGCATCGGTTGGGGACATCTCTGCGCTGCTGACCCGTCTCCGCTCGGGATGGTTTCCTGTTGGCCCCGCTGTGGACTGGACTCCCGCTGATGTGTTGGATCCACTGTGGACTGGACTTTCACAATGTTATGTCAGACCCACTCGACATCCGTTGCTTTCGGTCTCCCCTAGAGGGGGGGGGGGGGGGTTACCCACATATGCGGTCCTCTCCAAGGTTTCTCATAGTCATTCACCGACGTCCCACTGGGGTGAGTTTTTCCTTGCCCGTATGTGGGCTCTGTACCGAGGATGTCGTTGTGGCTTGTACAGCCCTTTGAGACACTTGTGATTTAGGGCTATATAAATAAACATTGATTGATTGATTGATGTGTCAGTGGAGTGGTTAGTTCTGAAGCCGGATTGGAATTTGTACATGAGTTTATTAGTGGCAAGGTAACTATCGACCTGTTCATAAACTATTTTCTCCATTACTTTCGAAATGGAGCTGAGAATAGAAACAGGTCGGTAGTTGCTGCAGCTCTTACATATACTGTAATATTGACATATTATATATACAGTATATTATATATACTGATATATTATTATATTATATTTGTATATAATATATACTGTACTATAATTATTATAGTACAGTAATAATGCTGATACTTCAATTTTTGTACATCAGGGGTGACCAGCTAATTTTAGCTCAGGGGCCGCATGGAGGGAAATCTGCGCACACGCGGGCCGGACTATTAAAAATCATGGCATTAAAAATAAAAAATAAAGACAACAATGAATACGCCCCGCCAGCGTCAAATCCAGTTTTTTTTTTTAAATTTGTCCAAATCGTAATACATTTTTAAAAATGTTTAAAAAAATCTATTCTGTTACAGACTAAAAACATGCTAGTAAAATGATTGTTTGTAGTCGATCTATATTTATTTCCTTTTTTGTATGCGTTAAAGGCCTACTGAAATGATTTTTATTTATTTAAACGGGGATAGCAGATCCATTCTATGTGTCATACTTGATCATTTCGCGATATTGCCATATTTTTGCTGAAAGGATTTAGTAGAGAAAATCGACGATAAAGTTCGCAACTTTTGCTCGCTGATAAAAAAAAGCCTTGCCTGTACCGGAAGTAGCGTGACGTCACAGGAGCTAGTATTCCTCACAATTTTCCTTTGTTTACAATGGAGCGAGAGAGATTCGGACCGAGAAAGTGACGATTACCCCATTAATTTGAGCGAGGATGAAAGATTTGTAGATGAGGAACGTTACAGTGAAGGACTTGAGAGGCAGTGATGGACGTATCTTTTTTCGCTCTGACCGTAACTTAGGTACAAGCTGGCTCATTGGATTCCACACTCTCCTTTTTCTATTGTAGATCACGGATTTGTATTTTAAACCACCTGGGATACTATATCCTCTTGAAAATGAGAGTCGAGAACGCGAAATGGACATTTAAAGTGACTTTTATCTCCAAGACAATACATCGGTGACACACTTAGCTACTGAGCTAACGTGCTAGCATCGTTCTCAAATGAAGATAGAAACAAAATAAATAAACCCCTGACTGGAAGGATAGACAGAAGACCAACAATACTATTAAACCATGTACATGTAACTGCACGGTTAAAAATTCTCAGCCTGGTAAGGCTTAACTATGCTGTTGCTAACGACGCTAAGGCTAATTCAGCAACTTAGCAACCGGACCTCACAGAACTATGTTAAAAACATTAGCGCTCCACCTACGCCAGCCAGCCCTCATCTTCCCATCAACAGCCGTGCTCACCTGCGTTCCAGCGATCGACGGCGCAACGAAGGACTTCATCCGTGGGTTTGGCGGCAAGCATCGGCTAGGCGTCTGCTATCAGGGTAAGTAGTCCTTGTTTTGTTGCTGTAAGTATTGTACTTAGCCGCTAAGACACCGATCGATCCCACCTACAACGTTCTTCTTTGCAGCCTCCATTGTTCATTAAACAAATTGCAAAAGATTCACCAACACAGATGTCCAGAATACTGTGGAATTTTGTCGAAGAAAACAAGAGGTTTTTTTATCGGGTCCGATGGGGTCCAACCACTTCCGTGGATTTTGTGACGTCACGCGCATAAATCATATCCAAAGGAGTTTTTCAACCGGAAGTGTGGCGGGAAATTTAAAATGTCACTTTATAAGTTAACCCGGCCGTATTGGCATGTGTTGCAATGTTAAGATTTCATCATTGATGTATAAACTATCAGACTGCGTGGTCGCTAGTAGTGGCTTTCAGTAGGCCTTTTATAACATTAAGGATGTAATGTTGTGCAGAGGTGTACTTATAAAAAATGTTATGGATAAATGATACAATTTATATTCGCGGCGGACAGTGGGGTGGGGGGTTCGCGGCAAACATTTCCTTCTTATTAGGGGTCGCGTAACAGAAAAGAATTGCGAAGCACTGCCTTTGTCCAAAATGAAACAATACAAATACAAACTAGAAAATTCCCTCCGAAATGTTGAATTTGTCTTGGGTTCCGGGTCGTGAACTTGCGGCCTTTTGGGCAGTTGCTTTAAAGACCAATGCAAAATTAGTTAAAAAAAACGTTAGCATGTTAACATTAGCATAGTCAGGTCCTAGTAGGGGTGTAACAATACGTTTATTTGTATTGAAGCGTTTCGGTACGGAGGTTCCGGTTCGGTTCGGAGGTGTACCGAACGAGTTTCCACACGGACATATTAAGTAGCGTAACGCACGTTGTGTAAACAATGCACACCGAGGCACAACACACGGCATGCTAGTAGCTAACGGGCTAGGATACGTCCTCTTTTCACCGGACATGTCCTCTTTTGCGGAGCTGTCAGGGCGGAGTTTCTTAAATGCCTCAAATGTCCGGCATTTTGAGTTAGTGTATTTTCAATGTACGTTCAGGGTTAAGAAGGGGTTAAAAACAAAACAAATTGTGTGCGCAGGGAAGGGCAGAGACAGAGAGAGAGAGAGAGAGTTATGATAAACGCGCATGCGTCGCCAAGCTCTGCTTTTTATCCATAGATTTATCACATTTAATGTTTTATTATCTATAGCAGGGGTGTCAAAAGTGTGCCCCGGAGGCCATTTGCGGCCCACAGCTAATGTTTTAAAGGCCCACGGCACATTCTAAAAATACTATTACAATAAACAAAAAGTGAAATAAAAAAGCTCAAAGGTTAAATGTAATTTAGAAAAAGTTGCAATGTTGACTAATAAAACAAAGCTGTTTTTTTTCTTTCAAACTGTCATTGCTCAAAACATAATATTGAATCAAAATCAATGTTATTATGAATTATTGACCTATCCAAGGTTCCCATTACTTCAATCCAATCCAATCCACTTTATTTATATAGCACATTTAAACAACAAAAATGTTTCCAAAGTGCTGCACAACAATATTAAAAACAATATTCAAATGTTATCCTTAGCTCCACCAATGACTGAATAAAAAACAAAAAATAAATAAATATAAAAACAATATAAAAATAAATATGATTAAAAACGATTTTAAAGGGTAAAACCAATTAAAACAGTAAATAGAAATCAAAATTTATTAAAAAAAAAAAACCCAGAGAGGACAACAGAGGACCACACAACTCACGTAGTGTTAAAAGCCAAAGAATAAAAGCGGGTCTCAAATATTCCATTAAGAAAAACATTTTGGTGGAAGATTTTGCAAATTTGGTAAATAAATAACCCCAAAATGTATATTTTGTTGTTTTCTTACTGTACCGAAAATGAACCGAACCGTGACCTCTAAACCGAGGTACGTACCGAACCGACATTTTTGTGTACCGTCACACCCCTAGGTCCTAGTGTTAGCATGCTAACAATGAAGCAGTTTACATACTTACATGATGAATCCACAATTTCTGGGTTCAAATGTACAACAAAGCTAAATCTGCAGAATAAAATGTCAGCAGGCAAATGTTAGCGTTTTAAAGAAACATTGTGCAAAAAAACAAAATGATGTAGTCGTGCTTCATACTAGGACGTGTAGCAAAGCCTGGACTTTAAAGCATCTGAGAGCGATCACAGATTCTCACTTTGGGGACACAGAAACAAACATATTATTTGAAGAATATCTTTAAAAAGGCCACATTTGTATTTTATTTTGACACAAATTGCGTTGTATCAATTGAGACTTTTATTTTGATGGATTACAAAAACACACACAAATTATATGACATTAGTCTTGGAAAAAACCAGAAGAGGTGCATCTAAAAAAATGGCATCCATAAGTCACCCTAATGTGCGGGTGTCAAACTCAGTTTTATTGAGGGCCACATCACAATCATGGCGGCCCTCAGAGGGCCACATGTAACAGTGACCATATATGAATACAAAAGTATGATAGCCTTGTTGCACAATTTTTGATTTATTAAATTTTTTGCACATTGTTGGTTTACTTGCTTTGAAATTGTAAAGGAGATGATAATCACATATTTAAGTGTTGATTTTTAAAAACCAAAAAAAAAATGCTTGCAACATGAGATAATATTCAAGTGTAGATTCTATGCAAGTTGATGTCATAATTGCAACAACAAATACATTTAGCCAGAAAGTACTTATTTTTAATTTCCAGCCTTTCGCATGACACTTAAATGACCACATAAATTGATTTGGCTGGCCACATTAAAAAATGTGGTTGGCCACTTTTGCGTTGACCAGCATTCCTCCAATGGGGAATTCAAATTGCTAGTCTCTCCCAGATTCTTTTTATGGCAATATGCTGATGTTTATATTCAATCACCAGGCAGAAGTTGGTATTTTGTGGTTTATTCTCCAAGCTTAGAGGACAAACCTGAGACCAATCTAGCACACCAGCGTTCCCCAGCCCGGTCCAGATCGGTCTGCTCTCCACCTCCTGTCCCCCCAAGCTCAGCACTGCCCTGTGCTCCTTATCTTAGGAATGTTATGGCAGTCTCAACAGCGCTCTGCCTGTCTATTCAAGGACACTCGAATCCAAGCACTTTGTACCACACGAGACATTAGCTGATGTAAATATGACTATAGGAGTTTAGAAAGAAGTAACACTTAAATATGGATATGATTCTGATCTGCTTCCCACACCACTTTAAAAAATGTGGCTGGTCACACTAAAAAAATGTGACTGGCCACATAAATGAAGCGGCAGATTATATACAATGGTGTGGTAGATGACATAAAATGACACGGCGAGCCACTTTAAAATGATGTGGCAATCCACAATAATCTAATGTGGGGGGCCACAATAAAATGGTATGGTTGACCACATAAAGTCATCGAAAGTTTAAAAAACACCTTATTTTGCTGTACCTGTGCTAATGTATCTAGAATGAAAAATAAATAACATTTTTATTTAGTTTTTTTTGACGTGGTGGACCACGTAAAATAATGGAATGACATGGAAGGCCACATTAAAAATTATGTGATTGGCCACATTAGAATTTTATGGCACGGGCCAAATTAAAAAGAGGTGGCTGGCCACATAAATGATGTGGCGGATCACATAAAAAGGTGTGACAGATCACATAAAATGACATGGAAGGCCACTTTAAAATGATGCGATGGGCCACATTAGAATTATGTGGGGTGCCAAATTAAAATTATGGGACACATTAAAAAGAAGTGGTGGGCCGCTATAAAAAAAAAAGGGCTGGCCACATAGATGATGTGGCGGATCACATGAAAAGGTGTGGCAGATCACATAAAATGACATGGCGAGCCACTTTAAAATTACATGAAAGGCCACTTTAAAATGATGTTTTGGGCCACATTAGAATTATGTGGCGTGTCAATTTAAAATTATGGGACGGGACACAATAAAAAGAAGTGGTGGGCCGCGTTAAAAATGTAGCTGACCACATAGATTATGTGGCGGATCACATGAAAAGGTGTGGCAGATCACATAAAATGACATGGCGAGCCACTTTAAAATTACATGAAAGACCACATTAGAATTATTTGGCGTGGCACTTTAAAATTATGGGGCGGGACACATTAAAAAGAAGTGGTGGGCCACATTAAAAAATGTGACTGGCCACATAAATGATGTGGCAGATCACATAAAATGATGTGGCGCGCCACATTAAAATTACATGGAAGGCCACTTTAAAATGATGCGGTGGGCCAAGTTAGAATTATGTGGAATGCCACTTTAAAATTATGGGACGGGACACACTAAAAAGAAGTGAGGCCACATTAAAAATGTCACTGGTCACATAAATGATGTGGCAGATCACATGAAAAGGTGTGGCAGATCACATAAAATGACATGGCGCGCCACTTTAAAATTACATATAAGGCCACATTAAAATGATGTGATGGGCCACATTAGAATTATGTGGCGTGCCACTTTGAAATTATGGGACGGGACACATTAAAAAGAAGTGGTGGGCCACATAAATGATGTGGCGGATCACATGAAAAGGTGTGGCAGATCACATAAAATGACATGGCGAGCCAATTTAAAATAATGTGGAGGGCTACTTTAAAATGATATGGCAGTCCACAATAATTTAGTGTGGCAGGCCACAATAAAATGATACGGTGGACCACATAAAGTCATCGCAAGTTAAAAATAACAACTTGTTTTGCTACTCGTGCTAATGTATTAAAAATGAAATAAAAATACTAAATTTTTTCGTTTGTTTTATGTGATGTGGCGGGGACCACGTAAAATGACGTGGCGGGCCACTTTAAAATGTCGTGGAGGGCCACATTAGAATTATGTGGCGCACCATTTCAAAATTTTGCGACGGGCAATGTTAAAATGAAGTGGCGGTCAATAATAAAATAATGTGGCAGTCCACAATAAAATAATGTGGCAGTCCACAATAAAATAATGTGGCGGGCCACAATCACATGTTATGGTGGACCACATAAAGTAATCGCAAGTTAAAAAGAACAACTTGTTTTGCTACTCGTGCTGATGTATTTAAAATGAAATAAAAAAATCCAAAAAAATCTTTTGTTTTACTTGACGTGGGGGATCATGTAAAATTACGTGGCGGGCCACATTAAAAATGTTGTGGAGGGCCACGTTAGAATTATGTGGCGCACCACTTTAAAATTTTGCGACGGGCAATGTTAAAATGAAGTGGCAGTCCACAATAAAATAATGTGGCAGGCCACAATAAAATGATACGGTGGACCACATAAAGTCATCGCAAGTTAAAAAGAACAACTTGTTTTGCTACTCGTGCTGATGTATTTAAAATGAAATGAAAATACTACATTTTTTTCTTTTGTTTCACTTGACGTGGGGGACCGCGTAAAATGACGTGGCGGGCCACGTTAAAAAGTGGCCACATTAAAATTATGTGGCCCAGCACTTTAAAATTTTGCGACGGGCAATGTTAAAATGAAGTGGCGGTCAACAATAAAATGAGGTGGTGGTCAACAATAAAATAATGTGGCGGGCCACAATAAAATGAAATGGTGGACCACATAAAGTCATCGTAAGTTAAAAAAAACTACTAGTTTTGCTACTCGTGCTAATGTATTTAAAATTAAATAAAAATACTAAATTTTTTCTTCTGTTTTATGTGATGTGGCGGGGACCACGTAAACTGATGTGGCGGGCCAATTTAAAATGTCGTGGAGGGCCACATTAGAATTATGTGGCGCACCACTTTAAAATTTTGCGATGGGCAATGTTAAAATGAAGTGGCGGTCCACAATAAAATAATGTGGCAGTCCACAATAAAATTATGTGGCAGTCCACAATAAAATTATGTGGCAGTTCACAATAAAATAATGTGGCGGGCCACAATAATATGATATGGTGGACCACAAAAAGTCATCGCAAGTTAAAAATAACAATTTGTTTTGCTACTGGTGCTGATTTATTTAAAATGAAATAAAAATATGAAATGTTTTTCTTTTGTTTTACTTCACGTGGGGGACCACGTAAAATGATGTGGCGGGCCACCTTAAAATGTCGTGGAGGACCACGTTAGAATTATGTGGCATGCCACTTTTAAATTATGGGACGGGACACATTAAAAAGAAGTGGTGGGCCACATTAAAAAATGTGGCTGGCCACATATATGATGTGGTGGATCACATAGAATGACATGGCGAGCCACTTTAATTAAAATTACATGGAAGGCCACATTAATATGATGTGATGGGCCACATTAGAATTATGTGGCGTGCCACTTTAAAATTATGGGACGGGACACATTAAAAAGAAGTGGTGGGCCACATTAAAAATGTGACAGGTCACATAAATGATGATCACATGAAAAGGTGTGGCAGATAACATAAAATGACATGGCGAGCCACTTTAAAATAAAGTGGAGGGCTACTTTAAATTGACGTGGCGGGCCACAATAAAATTATACGGTGGACCACAAAGTCATCGCAAGTTAAAAAGAACAACTTGTTTTGCTACTCGTGCTGATGTAATAAAAATAAAATATGTGATGTGGCGGGCCACTGTAAAATGTCGTGGAGGGCCACATTAAAATTATGTGGCGCACCACTTTAAAATTTTGCGACGGGCAATGTTAAAATGAAGTGGCGGTCAACAATAAAATGATGTGGCGGACCCAATTAGAATTATGTTACGGGCCACATAAAATGAAGTGGCTGGCCAGATTTGGGCCCCGGGCCTTGAGTTTGACACCTGTGCCCTACTGTAACAAAATAAGTAATCGAAACAACTTTAAAGTTGGGTACACAAAATGTTTGAAGAGTTCCCAGTGCAACATTTCTCTTGTATTTCAATCAAAGTTGATGAGTCGCTATGAAAGAAGTGCTAGTGGAAAATGGCTCGGGTGGAGGCGGCAGCACGCTTCTAAAAGTTTGGCGTGGCCCCCGTCGGCCATTTTGTACCTGAGCGCTATGGTTTGTCGTCCCTGAACGTGTCAGCACCAGGAGAAGGACCTCCCGACCATGCTGAAGAACATCTTGTTGGGCTCCCTGAAGTAGCGGCAGAGCTTCCAGAAGGTGTGGGTGCTCAGGGGCGCGTGCGGCCGCCCTTTGGACTCGTCCAGGCACTTGTCGTGTCCTGCCGACAGGAGGCAGTAGAAGCCCTTGGTGGTGTTGTAGTAGAAGTTGTCCGGCGTGATCCGCGGCGGCAGCTCCAGGAACCGCTCGGCTTCCCTCAGCTCGGGGAAGGGGTCTCGGATGAGCGCGTCGCCGTCCACCACGTGGATCTGCTCCCGGGGGAAGACCTCCAGCCAGCGGGCCAGGTGCTGGTGGTACAGGCTCCTCTGCAGCGCTCTGTAGCCCGGGTCGACGGAGCCCTCGTGGAGCAGGAGCTCCTCCAAAGGCTGGTAGGGCTTGCGGCGCGCCAGGCGGTTGTGGAGGACTTGGGTGTAGTCGGAAATGAGCCTCTGGGCCGGGTCGCGGACGATGAGCAGCAAGCGGACGGCGGGGTTCATGGCCCGGACCCGCGCGGGAACTTGTGGGGCCGCAAAATAGCCGGGGGTCTTCTCCACGGTCAGCTGACCGGGCAGGGTGAAAGGCATCTGGGTTCGATACCAAGCCAGGCCTCGGCGGTAGTGCTCCTCCACGTTAAAGTAGTGCACCTGTGAGGATACGTACAGTAAAAATCGATGACATTTGGTAATTTCCCGACCAACAACGTGGATTCAACGTTAGACACCAACGTTGTCTAAATTGACAAATACAACTATTTTGCCACGTTGTTTCATAGTCAGTTTTAAAGGACATGTACGTATAATCAACGTTGTATCAATGTCTTGTGCCTGCTGGCATGTTCATACTCAAAACTCCATCCATTCTCTACCGCTTGTCCATACGGGGTCGCGGGGGGTGCTGGACATGTGTAAAGATTTTATTTGCAAGTTATGGTAAGTTTTTGTGTGTGCTGATTTGCTGAAGCCTTCAAAAATGTTTTAGTTGGTGTACCAATAATATTAGGAAAGAATAATAAGGAAACAATGAATATCTCAAGGTGTTAAGGCAGGGGCGTCAAACCTACAAACAGGTTTTATCCGTCCTGCGTGATGAGTTTGCCAACTTGTAAAATTAGCTGATTTTTTTTAACGAAAGAAACTGCTGTTCTAAATGGATGTCACAATAGCAATTCTGGTAGGCAAGCAGACGGTTTATACCGGGGCCAAGCAAGAGGTACACAGTAAAGGGTGACTGTGGCTCCTCCTCCTCGACCCGCATGAAACTTAAAACCTGCCGTTTTACGTCTTCTGCGTCGAACACACGGTCATTTGGCACCCTCGTTACCCCAAAATGTCTCCGTAAAACACGAGAAAAGTGAACTTAATCCTTTTGAATAGTTTTTATCTCCGTTTCTTAGGGTTTGTTGAGTTAGCTCTGGATTGATACGTGGACACGACAAAGGAGATATTTGATACCTAAAAGAGTTTACTTGTTGTGTTTTTTGTTCAATCCCAGAAAGACTGTGACTTAAAATGTAATCCTGGCTTTGTAGATACACTGAGACCAAGTCTAAGCTCATTGTGGTTTTTGAAATTGCACCAATTTCCTCAGAATTTTCACCAAACTGAGTGTTTTGTCCAGAGGATTATTTGTTATTTGTACATTTTCATAATGTGCTTGTTCTTGTAAATAATGTAAATAATTCAATGTATATATTAGGGGTGTAACGGTACACAAACATTTCGGTTCGGTACGTACCTCGGTTTAGAGGTCATGGTTCGGTTCATTTTCGGTACAGTAAGAAAACAACAAAATATACATTTTTGGGTTATTTATTTACCAAATTTGCAAAATCTTCCACCAAAAATATTTTTCTTAGTGTAATATTTGATGTGAAGTAATGGGAACCTTGGATAGGTCAATAATTCATAATAACATTGATTTTGATTCAATATTATGTTTTGAGCAATGACAGTTTGAAAGAAAAATTAAAACAGCTTTGTTTTATTTGTCAACATTGCAACTTTTTCTAAATTACATTTAACCTTTAAGCTTTTTTATTTCACTTTTCTTATGTTTTTGTTTATTTGAATAGTATTTTTAGAACGTGCCGTGGGCCTTTAAAATATTAGCTGTGGGCCGCAAATGGCCTCCGGGGCACACTTTTGACACCCCTGCTATAGATAATAAAAAATTAAATGTGATAAATCTATGGATAAAAAGCAGAGCCTGGCGACGCATGCGCGTTTATCATAACTCTCTCTCTCTCTGCCCCTCCCTCACCAATGCTGCACAATTTGTTTTGTTTTTAACCCCTTCTCAACCCTGAACGTACATTGAAAATACACGCAACTCTAACTCAAAATGCCGGACATTTGAGGCATTTAAGAAACTCCGCCCTGACAGCTCCGCAAAAGAGGACATGTCCGGTGAAAAGAGGACGTATGGTCAGTCTATCCTAGCCCGTTAGCTGCTAGCATGCCGTGTGTTGTGCCTCGGTGTGCATTGTTTACACCAGTGTTTTTCAACCTTTTTTGAGCCAAGGCACATTTTTTGCGTTGAAAACATCCGGAGGCACACCACCAGCAGAAATCATTAAAAAACTAACTCAGTTGACAGTAAAAAGTCATCGCAACTGTTGGATATGACTTTAAAGCATAACCAAGCATGCATGACTATAGCTCTTGTCTCAAAGTAGGTATACTGTCACCACCTGCCACATCTTATTGGACTTATTTGGAGTTTTTTGCCGTTTAGTTCTTGTCTTGCGCTCCGATTTTTGATGGCTTTTTCTCTTTTTTTGGTATTTTCCTGTAGCAGTTTCATGTCTTCCTTTGAGCGACATTTCCCGCATCTACTTTGTTTTAGCAACCAAGACTATTTCAGTTGTTTTTATCCTTCTTTGTGGGGACATTGTTGATTGTCATGTCATGTTCGGATGTACATTGTGGACGCCGTCTTTGCTCCGCAGTAAGTCTTTGCTGTCGTCCAGCATTCTGTTTTTGTTTACTTTGTAGCCAGTTCAGTTTTAGTTTCGTTCTGCATAGCCTTCCCTAAGCTTCAATGCCTTTTCTTAGGTGCACTCACCTTTTGTTTATTTTTGGTTTAAGCATTAGATACCTATTTACCTTCGCACTGCCTCCTGCTGTTTCAGACATTTACAAAGCAATTAGCTACCAGCTGCCACCTACTGATATGGAAGAGTATTACACGGTTACTCTGCCTAGCTTTAGACAGCACCGACACTCAACAACAACACATAATTTGCGGATTATAATTACTGGTTTGCAAAAAATATTTTAAACCCAAATAGGTGAAATTAGATAATCTCCCACGGCACACCAGACTGTATCTCACGGCACACTAGTGTGCCGCGGCACAGTGGTTGAAAAAGACTGGTTTACACAACGTGCGTTACGCTACTTAATATGTCCATGTGGAAACTTGTTCAGTACACCTCCGAACCGAACCGGAACCCCCGTACCGAAACGTTTCGATACAAAAACACGTACCGTTACACCCCTGTGTTAAGGGTATCCACATCTGCTTGGTTACCTTTAACACCAAGCTGTCTTGATTGATCTAAATTGTATGGCTTTAATGGACAAAATGCATCAAGTTGCCCTCTCATCCTTCCTTTGTTCTGTAAAAGTCTGGAGACGCCTTGCTTAATGAAAGGTCGATTAATGATGTCCTACCTCTGCCTTTGCCACCTCCACGTCCGGGTGCAGGTTGAGCATCTCCAGCAGGGCTCTGGTGCCACCTTTACGCACGCCAATGATAATGGCGCCCGGCAGCCGCTGTTTGCTGGCGCTGTAGGACGACGGCGAGTGGACGGAGGGCCCGGGACCCCTGCTGCGGAATCCTTTGAAGCAAACAGACAGCTGAGTGTGCAGCAGCAGGAGCGCCAGCAGCGCCAGCAGCAGCGTCCACAGCATGGTGACACACTCGCACACACACACAGCGGAGGTTATGTCCAAACACTCATGGACCTTCCAGACGTGTTCTCGGTTTCAGGCAGCGGGGGAGGCTCTTCACTGATGTCACCTGTGACAAAGATCAGACATTCTGTCAGGTCAGGGGTGTCAAACTCCTTTTCATGGCAGTTATGGATGCCCTCAGAGGGCCGCATTTAACAATGAGTATTATATGAATATACATGTATATATATATATATAGTGCAGGGGTCGGCAACCCAAAATGTTGAAAGAGCCATACTGGACCAAAAACAACAAAAACAAATCTGTCTGGAGCCGCAAAAAATTAAAAGCCATATTACATGTGTCATGAGATATAAATGTAATTAAGAGGACTTAAAGGAAACTAAATGAGCTCAAATATAGCTACAAATGAGGCATAATGATGCAATATGTACATATCGCTAGCCTAAATAGCATGTTAGCATCGATTAGCTTGCAGTCATGCAGTGACCAAATATGTCTGATTAGCACTCCACACAAGTCAATAACATCAACAAAACTCACCTTTGTGCACTCACGCACAGCGTTAAAAGTGTGGTGGACAAAAATGAGACAGAAAAAGTGGCATAAAGCACGTCCTAGAAAGTCGGAGAAAGTTATACATGTAAACAAACTATACGGTGAGTTCAAGGACCGCCAAAATAAGTAGGACAAAAGGGCGCTCGCCAAATACTCGAATCAGTGAAGCATGTTTAATATAAACAGTGTGATTTATAACAATTAGGGAGGTTTGTGTCATGTTTGTCCTCCTACAGAAACCATACTAAAACAAAAAAATAGATTTTTTTTCCCCTCATCTTTTTCCATTCTTCATACATTTTTGAAAAATCTCCAGAGAGCCACTAGGGCGGCGCTAAAGAGCCGCATGCGGCTCTAGAGCCGCGGGTTGCCGACCCCTGATATAGTACATTAACAATATATTTTTTGACATAAGCTGCTGAAGTGTATTCCCGGTCGTGTCATCCTTCTGCTTTTGCTTCAGTAAAGCGTCTCCGACTTCTCTTTTGATGCAGCCGCGCTGCCATGTGTTACAATCATTGTTTGTAAGTTATCACAAAAAAACTTTGTGTTGAAATGAGTTCCTAGCAAGAAGACAAAAGCTGTCTTTGAAACCTACCAAGAAGAAGGCTCGTAAAACTCCACTGTGTAAGGGGGAGAGCCGCATGAAGGGTTTTCTGTTTTCTCTCGTGTTTGGTAATCAACAGAAAGATATTGTTCTAACCCAGGGGTCACCAACGCGGTGCCCGCGGGCACCAGGTAGCCCGTAAGGACCAGATGAGTAGCCCGCTGGCCTGTTCTAAAAATAGCTCAAATAGCAGCACTTACCAGTGAGCTGCCTCTATTTTTTAAATTGTATTTATTTACTAGCAAGCTGGTCTCGCTTTGCCCGACATTTTTAATTCTAAGAGAGACAAAACTCAAATAGAATTTGAAAATCCAAGAAAATATTTTAAAGACTTGGTCTTCACTTGTTTAAATAAATTCATTATTTTTTTTACTTTGTTTCTTATAACTTTCAGAAAGACAATTTTAGAGAAAAAATACAACCTTAAAAATGATTTCAGGATTTTTAAACACATATATCTTTTTACCTTTTAAATTCCTTCCTCTTCTTTCCTGACAATTTAAATCAATGTTCAAGTAAAAAAATTTTTTTTTATTGTAAAGAATAATAAATACATTTTAATTTAATTCTTCATTTTAGCTTCTGTTTTTTCGACGAAGAATATTTGTGAAATATTTCTTTAAACTTATTATGATTAAAATTCAAAAAAAATATTCTGGCAAATCTAGAAAATCTGTAGAATCAAATTTAAATCTTATTTCAAAGTCTTTTGAATTTCCTTTAAAATTTTTGTTCTGGAAAATCTAGAAGAAATAATGATTTGTCTTTGTTAGAAATATAGCTTGGTCCAATTTGTTATATATTCTAACAAAGTGCAGATTGGATTTTAACCTATTTAAAATATGTCATCAAAATTCTAAAATTAATCTTAATCAGGAAAAATTACTAATGATGTTCCATAAATTCTTTTTTTTATTTTTTCAAAAAGATTCGAATTAGCTAGTTTTTCTCTTCTTTTTTTCGGTTGAATTTTGAATTTTAAAGAGTCGAAATTGAAGATAAACTATGTTTAAAAATTTAATTGTCATTTTTTTCGTGTTTTCTCCTCTTTTAAACCGTTCAATTAAGTGTAAATATCATTAATTATTAATAATAACATAGAGTTAAAGGTAAATTGAGCAAATTGGCTATTTCTGGCAATTTATTGAAGTGTGTATCAAACTGGTAGCCCTTCGCATTAATCACTACCCAAGAAGTAGCTCTTGCTTTCAAAAAGGTTGGTGACCCCTGTTCTAACCCAAGGACTTCAAAGCGGACAGATGGAAGGATCTGCCCAATTTCCAGACAAACTCTTTTTGAACTATTTTACGGAACTCTTTATGAACTATTTTACAAACTCTTTTAGAACTGACCTTTCCTGTGAATTGTTTACGACCTTCTCTGTGAACTTTTTGCGACCTTTGTCCTTTGGAAACAAAGGTGGCCATGTGGTCGGGGGAGGGTCCAAAATAAAAGAAGGAGGCATGCAATCTTTTGGCAGAGCGTGCTGAGATACTGTACAAGGGTACAGTGTAAAGGCGACTCTCCTCAATATGTTGAGTCCAAATTGAATTCTGTCTCTGTTTGCTTCTTTGCTTCTTGTCTTGTTTAATAGATGTCATCAGTGTTTAAACCTGACACCATGTCATCCTTCTGTCCGGACGAGGATGACAAGACCGGAAATACACTTGACTGCAATACAAATCTATACATTTTACTTTAAAAACTGGCAGCTCAGTCTGTCAGGCTTGTCCCGGACAGTTTGGTTAAGTTTTAGTTTTTCCTCAGTGTTTATTTCCTGTCAGCACTCTTATTTTGGTTCAGTTTCCTCTTTGTCTCTCTGAGTGCTGTGTCCCCTCAGCTGTGGCTGATTGGCACCTGGCCACACCAGGTGTCAATCAGCCAGCTGCAATTGAAACCTGCTTTGCACTCCAGTCAGGGCTGGATTATTGTCGTTCGAGCTGATACTTGTCGATGTCTTTGTTTGCGGTAAGCTCTTCCTGTTTAATAGTTCCTACAGTTTGCTGTCTCCTAACTTCTTGTTTTTCTGTTAGCTATATCCAGTTAGCCGTTAGTTATTCCTAGTTCCTGTTTGCTCGTTCCTGTTCCCTGTCTCCAGTTTGCCTGTGCCTGTTTCCTGGTTTGTGTTTTGCCTTATTTTTATGGACATTAAATCATGTTTCCCTGTACCAAGCCTGCCTTCTCCGCATCTTGGGGTTCGTCACCAACACCTTGTGACACAGTCACCAGAATTTTACAGTAGAAGCAGTGTTTTTTTGTTTTTTTTTTACAAAAAATTGAATGAATGGAATGGAAAAACAATACCACTGTTTTTTTAGCGGTAAAATTCATACAACAGAGCTGGCAGTTTGTTTTTTTTATACCGTAAAATCTTGTTTCAATGTTTTTTTTGTTAGTTTTTTAATGTTTTAGTGACTGTATATGGAAAAAAACAGTACCAAAGTTAATTTTAAGGTAAAAAAATAACTCAGTCGGCGGAATTTAACTGTAAAATCTGTTGTCAAATTTACAGTCTACAACATACTTGCCAACCCTCCCGTTTTTAGCGGGAGAATCCCGGTATTCAGCGCCTCTCCCGACAACCTCCCGGCAGAGATTTTCTCCCGACAAACTCCCGGTATTCAGCCGGAGCTGGAGGCCACGCCCCCTCCAGCTCAATGCGGACCTGAGACTGAGTGGGGACCGCCTGTTCTCACGTCCGCTTTCCCACAATATAAACAGCTTGCCTGCCCAATGACGTCATAACATCTAGGGCTTTTAGAGAGTAGAGTGCACAACTGCGCACACAACAAGGAGACGAAGCAGAAGAACGAGGAAATTACAGACATGGCGACGCCGTCGACGAGCAAGATGAAGAAATACGCTTGCAAGTTCCAAAACGAATGGAAACAAGAATTTCAGTTCATCCAGGACAGTTCGAAGGGGAAGGTGTATGTTGCCTGTAAATATGTAGAACAGACTTCTCCATTGAACACGGTGGCCGAAATGATATAACGGTACTCATCATGAACGGAGAAGTTAAACAGGACAATACTGCCATCTAATGGATAGCCACCGGAACACTGAAATTCAAGTATTTCTTTTATGTAAATAAAATAAATATATATATATATATATATATATATATATATATATATATATATATATATATATATATATATATATATATATATATATATATATATATGAAATACTCGAGTTGGTGAATTCTAGCTGTAAATAACCACGCCCCCCGCCCCCAACCACCCCTCCACCCCCGACCAAGCCTCCCAGCCCCCACCCCCTACCCCCCACCTCCCGATATTGGAGGTCTCAAGGTTGGCAAGTATGGTCTACAATTTGATAATTTATTTTGAAATCATAAGTCAAGCAGATATTTAAGTACTATGTTTATCTTTATTTGAACATTTATTTGGAATACACGATAATAGAATATTTGGATTTTGATTAGAGATGTCCGATAATGGCTTTTTTGCCGATATCCGATATTCCGATATTGTCCAACTCTTAATTACCGATTCCGATATCAAGCGATACCGATATATACAGTCGTGGAATGAACACATTATTATGCCTAATTTTGTTGTGATGCCCCGCTGGATGCATTAAACAATGTAAAAAGCTTTTCCAAAATAAATCAACTCAAGTTATGGAAAAAAATGCCATCATGGCACTGCCATATTTATTATTGAAGTCTTTTACGCCCCTTACTTTTGGAATTAGTCTTGCAAGAAAGCAAAACAAAGTACAGTATTCACCCATTGATGAGCGCGGATCTTGCAAGATTTACGTATGAGGAGTATTTCAGATTTGTACTCGAGCCTTTTGAGGTGTTCTTCCCCCCCCCCTCCCCCGGTCGTCCTACTTTTTGAATGATGTTTACCAGCGCGGAAGGCAAGACAAGCGCCAACAGGCACATTTAGCGAGTCAACTGACCTTCAGCCATGTGACTCAGCAGTGCATCATCTCACCAGCTGTCAACTTTCCCCAGACAACGCTTTCATTTGTTTGCTGACATTCGTGAGATGGAAACATCCTTTTTCTTCCTCCCGAGACAACAATCTGCCCTTGAGCAAAGCGAGACACGCTTCATTTGTTGTTCCACGAGCCGCCTGAGGGGGGAGCCGGTGTGGCGAATGGTCTTCAGCCCGCCTGCACTTCCTGTTGCTGTTGGTGTCGTTTGCCGCGCCGAGGCAGACCAGTTGTTATTAATTAGCGCCACTGTGGCTCAGCTGAACGGGAAACCTCATCTGGTTCCAGCGGCCGGGAGCTAATTGCATCTTCAGGGAGCCTCCGACCCCTCTGTGCCGTCTCAGCTTGGTGACGCTGTCGTCATTCATGGTGTTGTTGTTTTTGGGCACAGCTGCCGTGTTTGTAGCTTCTTGTCACTTACACTTGAACTTGTTAAGAACTATATCCTGCATTTTGACATTGACCATTTGCTCTGCAACAGTGTTTCTTAACCATAGGGCCGGGGCCCGCCCTAGAATATACAGTCGTGGTCAAAAGTGTACATACACTTGTAAAGAACATCATGTCATGGCTGTCTTGAGTTTCCAATCATTTCTACAACTCTTATGTTTTTGTGATGTAGTGATTGGAGCACATACTTGTTGGTCACAAAACATTCATGAAGTTTCCTTCTTTTATGAATTTATTATGGGTCTACTGAAAATGTGAGGGTCAAAAGTATACATACAGCAATGTGAATATTTGCTTACATGTCCCTTGGCAAGTTTCCCTGCAATAAGGCGCTTTTGGTAGCCACCCACAAGCTTCTGCTTGAATTTTTGACCACAAAATTGCTGCAGTTCAGCTAAATGTGTTGCTTTTCTGACATTGACTTGTTTCTTCAGCATTGTCCACACGTTTAAGTCAGGACTTTGGGAAGGCCATTGTAAAACAGACCTCACATGGACAAAGATAAGACCTTCTGGAGGAAAGTTCTGTGGTCAGATGAAACAAAAATGGAGCTGTTTGGAGGAGAAAAGGTGAGGCCTTTAATCCCAGGAACCCCACGCCTACCGTCAAGCATTGTGGTGGTAGTATTATGCTCTGGGCATTTGTGTCCTGGGCATGACATTAAAGTGCATCCGGCAGTGGAGGTTCCTCTATGGGGTCTTGGGGCACTAGGAGGTTAACCCCCTTTACTACTGTTACCCCAAGTGGCCCTTGGCAAAGGCCTAGTACCTGACTGCCCCCTAGCCAGGGTCCCCAGTCGTCTTGGACTCCATGCCACTGGACCCTGACCCCATTCTGTCAAGGATGGTGTGGCGACTGTCTGTGCGCCAGTCTCCTAAGTCACGCACAGGCATCCTCCATAAAGGGATACACCCCTACCAGGAGGATCGTCATACTCGTTCGAGTGACCGCCGATGAAAAATGAATGAATGCTCTGGGCCTGTTTTGCTGCCAATGGAACTGGTGCTTTACAGAGAGTAAATGGGACACTGAAAAAGGAGGATTACCTCCGAATTCTTCAGGGCAACCTTAAAATCATCAGCCCGGAGGTTGGGTCTTGGGCGCAGTCGGGTGTTCCAACAGGACAAAGACCCCAAACACACCTCAAAAGTGGTAAAGGAATGGCTAAATCAGGCTAGAATGAAGGTTTTAGAATGGCCTTCCCAAAGTCATGACTGAAAGGTGTGGACAATGCTGAAGAAACAAGTCCCTGTCAGAAAAGCAACACATGTAGCTGAACTGCACCAATTTTGTGGTCAAAAATTCAAGCAGAAGCTTGTGGAGAGCAACCAAAAGCGCCTTATTGCAGTGAAACTTGCCAAGTTTGCTGTATGTGTACTTTTGATTGGTCACATTTTCAGTAGACCCATAATAAATTCATAAAGGAACCAAACCCTATGAATGTGTTTTGTGACCAACAAGTATGTGCTCCAATCACTCTATCACAAAAATAAGAGTTGTAGAAATGATTGGAAACTCAAGACAGCCATGACATTATGTTCTTTACAGGTTTATGTAAGTAAACCTTTGACCACGACTGTATATTCTAGGGCGTAGATTAGGATCTTTGTTTTCCGCGAGCAGACATTACAATGGCTTGTCTGTTTTATTCGCCATATTACATTTTTCCCTTTCAACCAGCTTTTCCATGATGTGATCCATCTTGCGATTCAGTTCAGAAATCGCCCCAGATTGTGATCCCACAGCCCGGCCCAATCCTTCCATTGCGGCGAACAGCCTTTGGGCTCCTTGAGTGGCTGCCATCGTCTTACGAATTTGACGATACACCAGAGCAATGCCCAGCCCAATCAGCAGGTGCCCCACGATCCAAATAGGTAGATGTCTTCCACGTCCTCCATGGAAAGGACTGAGAGGCACATGATTCTCCATTTATCCCAGGAATCTCTCACGTACCCCTGTAGCAATGGTTCCATCAGGATCAGGGCAGCCAGGCTCCCCCGAACCTCTTTTCCTCGTCGAAAAGATTTGATCAATTGCGTCGAGAGTCCAGCTGATCGTTTCCATGTCTGATGTTTAGATTTGGAGGACAGCGCCAAGAAAGAAGCTTCAAAAAAGTGTAGACAAGACAAAACAAAGAGAGCAAGCAGGGAGAAGAAGGGAGCGGGAAAAAATGCGACCGCCCTCACCAGAGGCAAGACAGAAAAGCAAGACAAGACATCCCTCACCGCGGTGTGACAATTATGTTCTTTACACGTGTATGTCAACTGGCCCGGGTAAACCCGTGCATCAAGGCGGCCGGGATCTTAGCAACTAATTGTCCAAAGGGCATTGAGCATTTGCCCAAAGAGGATATATGTATTACATGAACGCTAACATGTCTTGCATAGCCTTGACCACAACCCATCGGGGGGGCGTGAGAAATTCCAAGTCAATCCGACTTATAACAGCGTCGCATATGGTGTACGTGTCGGAGAAATAAAAGCATGTTTTGACACATTTCCCCCCTTTTGTGTGTGACGGTTCAGGAGCAGAAGCTAGCTAACATGATACCCCCCCAAAAAAAGCCCCTCCCATCGCTTAACCCCGACACCCCCCCACCTCTTTGTCCTAGCAACCAGAGCGTGCACGCTGCGAAGATCTGGGTCAACCGTATCAAAAGCCAAACTACGCCAACTCCCGCTACTCCCGGGTGTGAAAGAGGCGCGAAAACTGAAGCGTCGACTTCTTTCTCTTGCGGCGCATTTCAGCCCAGGAGCACACGCGTGTGTCAGAAGATATGACGGCCTTCTTAGGTCGGCGGCTCCAGGGCGCCAGACTCCCATCCATGTTTGCTGGGGGTTTTCTCCCCCCAGATTCCCTGTCGCGTGCTGGGCTCCTGAGTCTAACTCCTGTGTGCTAAGGTGGGGGGGGGGGGGTGTTCCTGCGCCTGGAACCAGGGCCAGCTGACAGATGGGGGCGGGTGTGTTGTGTCTGGTCAATGTCATCACGGACCAGCGCGCCCAAATATTATCGGGGTCGAGGCTTTGGCTGTTTTTCTGGGTTAAACACATGCAGAAGAAGAGCGAGCTCAGCGTAATGGTGTCAACCGACCATTGCGCTGCCCATCCTCCATCAGGTGTGTTTGGCCTCCATCACCTGGCAGCACACCCGAAGGATGGCGACGACTGAAAGATCGATACGGCCGATACCAGATCTTTACGCTCTAATATCGATCCTCAAATCAAAATTAACTTTTTCCACCGAGGGCCACATACTGAAAAGTCAACAATGGAGGGGCCATAGTGATATTTTTTTTTTGAAAAAAATGCTAAGAACAGATATTGTGTCAGCTTTGTATTATAAGTGACTAAATATACTTTTATTGATTGTCAGTTTTAACATTTCAGCTTTTTCTCATTACGTACCGATTGTTTTGCTCTTTTTAACGTTACATTTTACTATTGTTTTTCCCACGTAAGAATATAATTTAAAAAACAATAATAGTATGATTGTTTAACTGCATAACTTTTTGTGTCTAAAATTCTGCATGTACGAAAATATTAATGTTGAGTTACATATTTAACAGTGTTTAAAGTTAGCATTATTTTATTTTTTACTTAACTAACTAAACGCTGTTTATATTTTAAGTATACCGTATTTCCTTGAATTGGCGGCGGGAATATGGTATTCGCATGCCTCGAATTACAGCCGGGTTAAACTGGTTTTGCAAAATAATTAGCACATGCTTGGCACTTCCGCCGGGTCAAATATGAGTCATTAAATGACTCCCTCCTGGTGGTAGAGGGCGCTAGTGATCCTTCTTGCGACTGCTGGTACTGCAGAAGAGTGCTGCAGAAGAAGACAACCGGCAGCAAGAGTGCGCAGCCATTGTTTGCTTGGACTTTTAACATGGAGGATTACGTATCTAAAATAAAACAGTTTTCTAAACTGGACTTTCAATCGAAGCAGGAGGTAATACTTTAAAGGAAGATCTCCATCGAGACAGAGAGACTTTTAAAACTGAAGAAAGATAAGAAAGACTTCTATATCGATGCTTTTCTTCAAAAGGAGCTGGCATGGACTCATTTATACCTAAAGGTAAGACAATAATAACGTTTTTTTAAATTAAATGTGCTTTTCATGATAAGGTAAGCGCCGGAGTGAGAAGAGGTTTTAAAATAATTAGCGCATGCTTGGCCATCCCGCAGGCTTCTGGTAAGCGCCGGAGTGACAGGAGGTTTTAAATTAATTAGCGCCCCTGCGGCTATTCAAGGAAATACTGTATTTCATTTTTATTTTGAAAGCTTTTAATATTCATCAAGGGTGTCTAAACTGAAAAGTCAAGTGTGGGGTGGCCATTTTGATACTTTTTTTTTACTTAAAACAAATTCTATAGAGATATTATATATGGTGAAGGACAAAATGTTGTGTTATTAGTGACTAAGTATATTATTATTAATTATCTGTTTAAAAATGGCAGCTTTTTCTCACTACATACCTTTTTTTTAAATTTTACTTACATTTTACTGTTGTTTTTTTCCCTGTGTAAGAATAGAATAACAATACTATTAATAATATGATTTTTTAACAGCATAACCTGTGTATCAAAAATTATGCCTGTACGGAAATAATAATGTTGAGGTACATATTTAACAGTGTTTATTATTAATAATTCATAAGTTAGCATTATTAAATTTTTTACTTAACTAACTAGTTAAATGTTTATATTTTAGGTACATTTTATTTTTATTTTGAAAGCTTTTAATATTTTAGATTAAGTGTATCTGAACTGAAAAGTCAAGTATAGGGTGGACAGGGGCAGCTTCGTTTTTTTTTGTCGAAAAAAAACAACAGTAAAAATTTATGAAAAACGAGCAAAAAGACAATGTAATGAGAAAAAGCTGAAATTTTTATACCACCTTATTTTTCTAACGCTTTGAACCCTGCGGCTTATAAAACAGCGCGGCTAATTTATGGATTTTTCTTCTCTTTTTTCTTCTCGGACATAACACTTTCCATACGCCACGGACAGAGACACTGAAAATAAAAATATGTTCCTACCTGCAAGTCCTGTCCGGAGTGATCCGTTTGCATCCCGGGGAAACAAACCTCGCAGCAAGCGAGTCAATGACTTCACCATAAAAGTGGGTGACATTGTTATCACCTGGAAAAATGAGGTCACCTACCTAGGTTCCATTCTAGAGGCTAATCTTTCCTGTGATCAAATGGCAACCAAGGTAATCAAAAAGGTTAACCAACGAATGAGATTTCTCTACAGAATTTCCTCTCTGGTCAACAAAAGCACCTTGAGGATTCTGGCGGGAACTCTCGTTCAACCCTTTTTCCATTACGCATGCACCTCCTGGTACCCTAGCACCTCCAAAACCCTCAAATCTAAACTCCAAACATCTCAGAACAAGCTAGTCAGGTTACTTCTAGACCTCCACCCCAGATCCCACCTCACTCCTACCCACTTCTCTAAAGTGGGCTGGCTCAGGGTGGAGGACAGAGTTAAACAACTTGCACTGAGCCTGGTCTATAAAATCCACTACACCTCCCTGATACCGAAGTACATGTCAAACTACTTCCTTAACGTAAATGACCGCCATAACCACAACACCAGGGGGAGCTCCACTAACCACGTTAAACCCAGATTCCGAACTAACAAAGGTCTTAACTCATTCTCTTTCTATGCCACATCAATGTGGAATGCGCTCCCGACAGGTATAAAAGAAAGGGCATCTCTATCCTCCTTCAAAACCGCAATAAAAGTTCACCTCCAGGCAGCTACAACACTAAACTAACACCCTCCCCGTTTGCTAATAATCAAATGTAAACAATCAAATGCAGATACTTTTTCTTATGCCTTCTGATCTCTCTCTCTCTCTCTCTCTCTCTCTCTCTCTCTCTCTCTCTCTCTCTCTCTCTCTCTCTCTCTCTCTCTCTCTCTCTCTCTATATGTCCACTACTTGATGTCCATATCCCCCCCCCCCCCTCCACACCCCTGATTGTAAATAATGTAAATAATTCAATGTGATTATCTTGTGTGATGACTGTATTACGATGATAGTATATATGATAGTATATATCTGTATCATGAATCAAAAGTGGACCCCGACTTAAACAAGTTGAAAAACTTATTGGGGTGTTACCATTTAGTGGTCAATTGTACGGAATATGTACTTCACTGTGCAACCTACTAATAAAAGTCTCAATCAATCAATCAATCAAATAAACACTGGCAAGCCTCGTCAAAAGAGTATCTTGGGATGACTTACTCAGATGTATTTAATGATGAACTAATAGTTAATTCAATCAATCAATCAATGTTTATTTATATAGCCCTAAATCACAAGTGTCTCAAAGGGCTGTACAAGCCACAACGACATCCTCGGTACAGAGCCCACATACGGGCAAGGAAAAACTCACCCCAGTGGGACGTCGGTGAATGACTATGAGAAACCTTGGAGAGGACCGCATATGTGGGTAACCCCCCCCCTCTTAGCATGTTTGTTAACATGTTTGAAGTTTGAGCTTTGCTACACGTCTTAAAACGATGCCGAGATCTCTGTGATTTCCCTTCCTACTGCATACGCTCAAAAGCAATATGACTCTGTAGAAGTCAGAACAATATCAAATGTTTCTTATATCGTGTGTATTGGTCTTATTGAAGTCAATTTCAGCACATTTTTAGCGTGACAGTAAATATAATTGCGATCATGTTTTGTATTTTCTGTTAGTTTTGGACTCCTTTAGTTCCTTTTTGTGCACCTCTGAGTTTGTTTTGGTTGCCATGGTTGCTCATTGTGTTCACCTGAGTAATCAGGCACGTTGTTCTGTCGGTTCGCTTTGATTTTTGTACTCCTTTCATTTCTTGAGGAGTAAATCATGTTCCTACCTGCACGCCTTGTCCGGAGTGGTCCGTCTGCATCCCGGCAGAACGAACCCCCGCAGTAAGCTGCGAAAACCCCGTCGCGACTCGATCTGATCGCACTCGACGCTAAAGCTGACACTTAGCATAGACTACGGACAAGGAATACTCACGAAACTGTGGCAGGAAACAAACAAATCTTACGGAGACAAGGCATGAAGCAAACAATGACGCCAGGTAAGGCGGGCTTAAATAATGCCTCTGATTAGTGCTCGGGAAGCAGGTGAGCGGGCGAACACTAATCAGAGACAGGTGAACACAATGAGCAACCATGGCAACCAAAACAAACTCAGAGGTGCACAAACAGGAACTAAAGGAGTCCAAAACTAACAGAAAATACAAAACATGATCATGACATATTGTGACCAAAAGGATCACAATTATATTTACTGTCACGCTAAAAATGTGCTGAAATTGTACATAAAGACTTCAATAAGACCAATACACACGATATAAGAAACATTTGATATTGTTCTGACTTCTTCAGAGTCATATTGTTTTTCAGCGTATGCAGTAGGAAGGGAAATCACATGGCCCCAATTGGCACGGTTTTACCCGACACGTGAAACGTGACGAATTGGGGATGCACTAATCACAACACCTTAATTTATCTTAACATCTTGTTTTGTGGCTGTTGCAACTTGGACCACAGCGTCAGTTGCTATGTAGGGAGGCGCTTTCCATCATTTTCAGCAGATTGCATTGCAAAATGATGACCCGCCCGCCCCGAAATTGGGGGCAAATGAATGCGTGTACCGTGGATCGGAGGTGTACAAAGTAGCCATTTCTGCGAAGCAGACTGTTTTTCTTTAAAACTGTCAACGCTCAAAAAATAATAATGAATCAAAATCAAAGCAGACTTAATGACCCATTGAAGGCTCCAATTACTTTACATCAAATATTGTACTTCAAAATATTTTAAATATTGAAAATTTGCTGTTTTCTATTAAAAAAAACAAGAGTTTTCTACCACAAAAAGGGCATAGAAAAAGTGATTCTCAAGCTATGGTGTGCGGGCTCCATTTAGTGGTAGCCAAATAATTACTTAATTAAATATTTAAACACTGAATAATTGTAAAATGAAATGTTCATACTAGAGATGCGTTAAAATGTAATATCGGAAAATATCGGTATCGGTTTTTTTTATTATCAGTATCGTTTTTTATTTTTTTATTTTTTTTTTTTTATTAAATCCACACAAAAAACACAAGACACACTTACAATTAGTGCACTAACCCAAAAAACCTCCCTCCCCCATTTACACTCATTCACACAAAAGGGTTGTTTCTTTCTGTTATTAATATTCTGCTTCCTACATTATATATCAATATATATCAATACAGTCTGCAAGGGATACAGTCCGTAAGCACACATGATTGTGCGTGCTGCTGCTCCACTAATAGTACTAACCTTTAACAGTTCATTTTACAAATGTTCATCAATTACTAGTTTCTATGTAACTGTTTTTATATTGTTTTACTTTCTTTTTTATTCAAGAAAATGTTTTTAATTTATTTATCTTATTTGATTTGATTCATTTTTTTAAAAAAGTACCTTATCTTCACCATACCTGGTTGTCCAAATTAGGCATAATAATGTGTTAATTCCACGACTGTATACATCGGTTGATATCGGTATCGGTAATTAAAGAGTTGGACAATATCGGCATATCGGATATCGGCAAAAAGCCATTATCGGACATCCCTAGTTCATACTGTCACATCTCTATTGTAGACACGAACGCCGCGTAAAAACGAGGCGTTGACTAAAAAGACATTAGAATTGGAACATATTTACAACGTGTGTGTTTCTTTTCTGTGTGTGTTTGTTGTGGTGACACAATTTGTGGAAAGCAACACAACAGAGCGAGTAAATTAGAAGCAGCGCACCATATGATAACACATGTTTGAAGGCAAGGAGAGGTCTTACCTGACTCTTTGGGTGTCTGCCTGCCGTCACGGGAGGAAGTGTGTGTGAGTGTGTGTGTGTGTGCCTAAGCTGTGTGTGTGTGAGAGCACTGTTTGTGCAGCAGACATATGCCCTGCGCCGCCTAGTCAGAGGCGGGAGGGAATATGTCTGTGAAGTATACACACACACACGCCTTAGGGACCCCAACACACACACACACTTTTTCTTCCTTTCTACCTCTTGTCTTTCATTTCCGTCGCATCAGGTTTAACCCAAACCCCCCCCCACCCCCCCCCCCCCCCCCCCCCGCCTCCCCGAAGATGATTTCCAGTTCTTAACCTTCCTCTTCCTCCACGAGTCATTAAATCATAAATAAGTCAGAGAGCGGCAGAACAAAACAACACACAAAGGCAGAAACAATTTAACGCCCTGGCATTTCCTTTCTTTATTGTCCTCATATCGCAGGGTGGACAAGCTTTTTTTTATTTTTTTTTTATTGGTCTTTCTTTTTTTTATGGTTTTTAATCTACAAAAGCTTTGACTTTTGTGGTTAATAATAATAATAATAATAGATTTTATTTGTAAAAAGCACTTTTATATTGAGTAAACCATCTCAAAGTGCTACAGTGTATTAAAAAATAAGAAAGAAATAAATACATTTATTAATTAATTAATAAAAAAATAAAGAAATAAATACAAATAAAAACTAGAACAGCCAAATAGCTATAACTAGTATGCATATATCTTAAAAAAAGGCTTTTTTTTTTTTTTTTTTAAAGTAGGGCTTTTAAGCCTTTTTTAAAAGCATCCACAGTCCGTGGTGCCCTCAGGTGGTCAGGTTGTCCAGAAATGATGGCTGACAGTGTCGTAATGTGACCATACCTGACTCCTATTTTGGTTTTAGGGAACTTTAGGAGACACAAAGACAGATTTGCTAGCGTTAGCTGTAGCGAGCTAACTAGCCCAGTTTATAGGGACGGCGTGGCGAAGTTGGTAGAGTGGCTGTGCCAGCAATCGGAGTGTTGCTGGTTACTGGGGTTCAATTCCCACCTTCTACCTTCCTAGTCACGTCCGTTGTGTCCTTGGGCAAGACACTTCACCCTTTGCCTCTGATGGCTGCTGGTAGCGCCTTGCATGGCAGCTCCCGCCATCAGTGTGTGAATGTGTGTGTGAATGGGTAAATGTGGAAATACTGTCAAAGCGCTTTGAGTACCTTGAAGGTAGAAAAGCGCTATACAAGTATAACCCATTTATCATTTATTTATTTATTATAGCAGTCCTAAGCGGCCTATAAGCTACGGTGTACCGATTGAGACGCATAATAAATTTAGCCCTTTAGCTAGTCCTACACCCCAGTCTACCGGGCACCACACCTTAGTCATAGGGGACTCCATCACCCGAAACGTAAAGCTTAGCAAACCAGCCACAATAAAGTGTATTCCCGGGGCCAGATCACCTGCCATTGAAGCTAATCTTAGGGAGCTAACTCGCAACAGGCCTAGTAAACACGTACGACAGGCTAATCGCACCACTAGTTATGCGAATATAGTGGTACACGTTGGCTCCAATGACACTAGGAGGAGACAGTCAGAGATTACAAAGAGAAACATAGCCAGGACTTGTGATCTTGCTAGAAAGATGTCCAGGCATCGAGTAATTGTCTCTGGCCCCCTGCCTGCGAGAGGCAATGATGAGAGATATAGCAGATCAGTCTCGCTTAACAATTGGCTGGCTTGCTTCTGTAGACAACAGGGACTAACGTTTATTGATAATTGGCCCTCTTTCTGGGGCAAACCAGGCTTGCTGATGAGAGACGGCCTTCACCCTAACCAGGAAAGCGCCATCATCCTGACTAGGAACATAGACTACTGTTTGAGTCACACTTGACTCAATGTTCCATCGATATATTTATTCTTCGTCTATTTTACGAAATACATCATGCTAATCAGTATTTAGCGTTCAGCCTGCTAATGTGACATTAGAGAGTTCCTCTGAAAGGATGGGGGAGGATGTGTTTGGGTGGGGTCGCAAAGGGCTGGGTCGTATTCTTGGCCACTCCTTATCTTTAATATGACCGTTTAGCAAAATTAGATGTTTTAAAGGGGTCATATCATGATTTTTTTCTTCTACATTTAAAACACTTCATCGTGGTCTACGTCAGTGTTTTTCAACCTTTTTTGAACAGAGGCACATTTTTTTTCATTGACAAAATGCGGAGGCACACCACCAGCAGAAATCATAAAAAAATTAAACTCAGAAGACAATAAAAAGTTGTTGTCACAATTGTTGCATATGACTTTAAAACATAACCAAGCATGCATCACTATAGCTCTTGTCTCAAAGTAGGTGTACTGTCACCACCTGTCACATCACACCCTGACTTATTTGGACTTTTTTGCTGTTTTCCTGTGTGTAGTGTTTTACTTCTTGTCTTGCGCTCCTATTTTTCGTGGCTTTTCCTCTTTTTTTGGTATTTTCCTGTAGCAGTTCCATGTCTTCCTTTGAGCGATATTTCCCGCATCTACTTTGTTTTAGCAATCAAGAATATTTCAGTTGTTGCTATCCTTCCTTGTGGGGACATTGTTGATTGTCATGTCATGTTCGGATGTACTTTGTGGACGCCGTCTTTGCTCCACAGTAAGTCTTTGCTGTCGTCCAGCATTCTGTTTTTGTTTACTTTGTAGCCAGTTCAATTTTAGTTTCGTTCTGCTTAGCCTTCCCTAAGTTCAATGCCTTTTCCGAGCGAGAACCTTGGACAAACTCTTCCATTTTCTTATAATAAAGCCGACAGTTGACTTTGGAATATTTAGGAGCGAGGAAATTTCACGACTGGATTTGTTGCACAGGTGGCATTTTCACAAATGTTTTGTAGAAACAGTCTCCGTGCCTAAATGCTTGATTTGATACACCTGTGGCCGGGCTAAGTGATTAGGACACCTGATTCTCATCATTTGGATGGGTGGCCAAATACTTTCGGCAATATGGTGCATGTCTCTTTCATCTGAAATGTTTAAGGACACTTTTTCGATAAAGTAGTTAAGTTTAATAAGCACACGTGTGTAATTTGTTTTCCTATTTTTATTGCGGTATTGAGCAAGAATCGTGTAAATTCCTAGGTATCGGTGTCGACGACTGACATTTTCAGAATCAGAATCAGAATAGTTTTTATTGCCATTGTTTGAGAACTGGTTCACAAACTAGGAATTTTTCTTGGTGCAACATAACACACATATAACACAGAATAGGTCATGAAATGAGCTGTCAGATCTTGTTGTTGTTCATGTGCCTGATGGCCGAGGGGAAAAAACTGTTCAGGTGTGGGTCTGGATGGACCGTAGTCTCCTGCCTGAGGGGAGAGGGGAGAATAGTTTGTGGTACGGTGACAACCCTCTTGAGGAGTGTGACAGACTCCCGCTGTCGTCCGGGTTCCATGGACCACCAAGGATAGACATTACGTTGAGCAGGTTTGACTTGGTTTATTTTTCAATAAAACCCTTCGGTCTCGTCGGGTCGCTTTTCAGCTCTGCGGCTCCTTCCACTGCTCGGTCTTCGGCCCGCTTTTCAGCCGGCCGCGTCTGCGTCTTCCTCTGGCTCTCCTTCTTCTGCCCCCTCGTTCTGGGCTGCCGCCCTTTTACACACTTGGAGGAGAATACACAATTGTGCCCAGGTGGGCGATCCACGCACCGGATATCTGTTACGGCGTCGATCCCGGCGCGCCCCGCTTCGCCGCTGGCCCGCCGGCCACGCCTCCTCGCCGCCATCTCGGGGTCGGCCCGGCGTGCCCCGCCTCGCTGTCGGTCTGCCGGCCACGCCTCCCCACAAGGAGTATTCAGTATTTTGGGCTAAATTTCACTTTATTGACCTGAGAAGGAAAACTATTTGCTCCATTTTCGAATGGCAGCCGCAGTATAAAGCTGCACTGAATATCTATGTCAGGATGTGTACACCCTCCGCCCCCCTCCCATCCATCCATCCATCATCCATCCATCCATCCAACAAAAGCCTTCCAACCTGCAGTTGTACGCTCTTTTCTATCCGTGGAGGCCGCTGGGAAGGTTTTCTTTGCTAAAAAACAAAAAGCAAGCCCCCTGTTGAGTTTCTCTGGGGGGGGCAAGGATGTGTGTGCGTGCCGCCCGGCCCTTCCTCTCAGATCCCTGGGAGACGTTCCCACTGCTCCTCCATCCTCCCCACCTTCTTGGTCTCTTCCTTGTCATCGCTCTGATCCCGTCTCCTCTTGGCCTCTGACCACATCTTGGACAACGCTCTCACGTCCCGTCTCTCATTTTGTGCCTCTAAAGCAATTTGGCGCTCACTCAACACCCTGGGGGAGGTTGTTGTTGGTCCTTCAGGCTCCGAATAAATAAGCATGAGTAATTTGCTCCAAACCCTCACTTTTTTTCCCTTCTCCTTTTTACTTGTGTACAGCCGGCAGCTGAGCGAGAGGAGATAAAGCCACAATGAAGTGGTGCGAGATGCTCACGCAGGCTCATTATACGCTTGTCACAGACGTTTTCTCGCAGGCTTCGCTGACGCTCACTCGGTTTGCGCTCAGTTTTCAACGCATTGATGTGATATTCTTTTTGTGAGTGTTCGTCATCGGGACCCTATCCCACATTTTAGTTGATTGAAATGTGTTCTTCTTTTCAGACATGAAGTGGAAGCGCCTTATCATGAGGTTGCTGTGTTTTTTCTAGGGGTGTCATCATGTTTGGTGTTGGTTTTTTTGGCCAAATGTCAGGGCAGGAAGGCCATCAAATAAAACAATGATTTTAAGTCCACCGTCATAATTAATGTACCGTATTTTTCGGACTATAAGGCGCACATAAAATCCTTTCATTTTCTCAAAAATAGACAGTGCGCTTTATAACACGGTGCGCCTAAGCGACTCTCACTATTATGTTAGATCCACTATGGACTGGACTCTCACTATTATGTTAGATCCACTATGGACTGGACTCTCACTATTATGTTAGATCCACTATGGACTGGACTCTCTCACTATTATGTTAGATCCACTATGGACTGGACTTTAACACTATTATGTTAGATCCACTATGGACTGGACTCTCACTATTATGGTAGATCCACTATGGACTGGACTCTCACACTATTATGTTAGATCCACTATGGACTGGACTCTCACACTATTATATTAGATCCACTATGGACTGGACTCTCACTATTATGTTAGATCCACTATGGACTGGACTCTCACTATTATGTTAGATCCACTATGGACTGGACTCTCACTATTATGTTAGATCCACTATGGACTGGACTCTCACACTATTATGTTAGATCCACTATGGACTGGACTCTCTCACTATTATGTTAGATCCACTATGGACTGGACTCTCACACTATTATGTTAGATCCACTATGGACTGGACTCTCACTATTATGTTAGATCCACTATGGACTGGACTCTCACTATTATGTTAGATCCAGTATGGCCTGGACTCTCACTATTATGTTAGATCCTCTATGGACTGGACTCTCACACTATTATGTTAGATCCACTATGGCCTGGACTCTCACACTATTATGTTAGATCCACTATGGCCTGGACTCTCACACTATTATGTTAGATCCACTATGGACTGGACTCTCACAATATTATGTTAGATCCACTATGGACTGGACTCTCACACTATTATGTTAGATCCACTATGGCCTGGACTCTCACACTATTATGTTAGATCCACTATGGACTGGACTCTCACTATTATGTTAGATCCACTATGGACTGGACTCTCACTATTATGTTAGATCCACTATGGACAGGACTCTCACTATTATGTTAGATCCACTATGGACAGGACTCTCACTATTATGTTAGATCCACTATGGACTGGACTCTCACTATTATGTTAGATCCACTATGGACTGGACTCTCACACTATTATGTTAGATCCACTATGGACTGGACTCTCACACTATTATGTTAGATCCACTATGGACTGGACTCTCACACTATTATATTAGATCCACTATGGACTGGACTCTCACTATTATGTTAGATCCACTATGGACTGGACTCTCTCACTATTATGTTAGATCCACTATGGACTGGACTCTCACAATATTATGTTAGATCCACTATGGACTGGACTCTCACACTATTATGTTAGATCCACTATGGACTGGACTCTCACACTATTATGTTAGATCCACTATGGACTGGACTCTCTCACTATTATGTTAGATCCACTATGGACTGGACTCTCTCACTATTTTGTTAGATCCACTATGGACTGGACTCTCTCACTATTATGTTAGATCCACTATGGACTGGACTCTCTCACTATTATGTTAGATCCACTATGGACTGGACTCTCTCACTATTATGTTAGATCCACTATGGACTGGACTCTCACACTATTATATTAGATCCACTATGGACTGGACTCTCACTATTATGTTAGATCCACTATGGACTGGACTCTCTCACTATTATGTTAGATCCACTATGGACTGGACTCTCACAATATTATGTTAGATCCACTATGGACTGGACTCTCACACTATTATGTTAGATCCACTATGGACTGGACTCTCACACTATTATGTTAGATCCACTATGGACTGGACTCTCTCACTATTATGTTAGATCCACTATGGACTGGACTCTCTCACTATTTTGTTAGATCCACTATGGACTGGACTCTCTCACTATTATGTTAGATCCACTATGGACTGGACTCTCTCACTATTATGTTAGATCCACTATGGACTGGACTCTCTCACTATTATGTTAGATCCACTATGGACTGGACTCTCTCACTATTATGTTAGATCCACTATGGACTGGACTCTCTCACTATTATGTTAGATCCACTATGGACTGGACTCTCTCACTATTATGTTAGATCCACTATGGACTGGACTCTCTCACTATTATGTTAGATCCACTATGGACTGGACTCTCTCACTATTATGTTAGATCCACTATGGACTGGACTCTCTCACTATTATGTTAGATCCACTATGGACTGGACTCTCTCACTATTATGTTAGATCCACTATGGACTGGACTCTCACAATATTATGCTAGATCCACTATGGACTGGACTCTCTCACTATTATGTTAGATCCACTATGGACTGGACTCTCACACTATTATGTTAGATCCACTATGGACTGGACTCTCTCACTATTATGTTAGATCCACTATGGACTGGACTCTCACACTATTATGTTAGATCCACTATGGACTGGACTCTCACAATATTATGCTAGATCCACTCGACGTCCATTGCACCGGTCGCCCTGCTGTCCTCTCCAAGGTTTCTCATTGTCCCATTGGGTTGAGTTTTTCCTTGCCCTGATGTGGGATCTGAACCGAGGATGTCGTTGTGGCTTGTGCAGCCCTTTGAGACATTTGTGATTCAGGGCTACATAAATAAACATTGATTGATTGATTGATTCTTTGTGCCTTTTCTGTCACACGGCTCCACCTTTTAGGGGTCAGAGCGCCCCCTTTTGCTGTGGCATGTGAGTGACAGCCTACAGATGTCTCCATGATTGGAGACGGGTGTAAATGGAGATAACAAAAATACACACTCGTGTTTGTGTGCAAACGGCAGAAAATTGAAAACAAACGGTGGTTGGCGACCGAGACGACTATGGTGAGAAATCCCGAGAATCGGGGACGCCCGGTCTGTCCTGGACTTTCATTCACTGGTGGTAAGCGTGTGTGAGCACCAGGTCAAGTGTGAACATGGAGTATTAATAATTCAGTGCGTTACGAGGCTGTGCCAACTGCGTGACCCAGTGATGTCTGACTGAAAGGCGATTAAAAAAAAAACCCTCGAGAACAGGGGCATAAAAACTGTATTTTAAAGTCATTTTTAATCATCATAATTCGTCAGTTTCGAACGCTCCAGTGTTGTTTTTGTCAGGAACATTAGTGTGAAGCTGTGGAATCAACACTCGAGAGCAGGGGTATACCACTAAATTGTCTCGGGGGGCCACACTTCCAGACATGTCTCTTCACTATTAGTCTTAGTTCATACAAAACACAAATCCAGTGAAGTTAGCACGTTGTGTAAATAGTACATCAATACAGAATACAATGATTTGTAAATCCTTTTCAACTTATATTCAATTGAACAGACTGCAAAGACAAGATATTTCATGTTCACACTGAGAAACTATTTTTGCGAATAGTAATTAAGTTAGAATTTCATGGCTGCAACACGTGCCAAAGTAGTTGGGAAAGGGCATGTTCACCACTGTGTTACATGGCCTTTCCTTTTAACAACACTCAGTAAAGGTTTGGGAAGTGAGGAGACACATTTTTGAAGCTTCTCAGGTGGAATTCTTTCCCATTCTTGCTTGATGTACAGCTTAAGTTGTTCAACAGTCCGGGGGTCTCCCTTCTGCTATTTTAGGTGCCACACATTTTCAATGTCTGGACTACAGGCAGGCCAGTCTAGTACCCGCACTCTTTTACTATGAAGCCACGTTGATGTAACACGTGGCTTGGCATTGTCTTGCTGAAATAAGCAGGGGCGTCCATGGAAAAGACGTTGTTTGAATGGCAACATATGT
This sequence comes from Entelurus aequoreus, assembly GCF_033978785.1. Classification (NCBI taxonomy): domain Eukaryota; kingdom Metazoa; phylum Chordata; class Actinopteri; order Syngnathiformes; family Syngnathidae; genus Entelurus; species Entelurus aequoreus. Next base: position 3,523,601 of record NC_084747.1, read on the forward strand.
TGCTCCAAAAGCTGTATGTACCTTTCAGCGTTAATGGCGCCTTCACAAATGTGTAAGGTACCCATGTCTTGGGCACTAATACACCCCCGTACCATCACATATGCTGCCTTTTACACTTTGCGCCTAGAACAATCCGGATGGTTCTTTTCCTCTTTGGTCCGGAGGACACGACGTCCACAATTTTCCAAAAACAATTTGAAATGTGGACTCGTCAGACCACAGAACACTTTTCCACTTTGTATCAGTCCATCTTAGATGAGCTCAGGCCCAGCGAAGCCGACGGCGTTTCTGGGTGTTGTTGATAAACGGTTTTCGCCTCGCATAGGAGAGTTTTAACTTGCACTTACAGATGTAGCGACCAACTGTAGTTACTGACAGTGGGGTTCTGAAGTGTTCTTGAGCCCATGTGGTGATATCCTTTACACGCCGATGTCGCTTGTTGATGCAGTACAGCCTGAGGGATGGAAGGTCACGGCCTTAGCTGTGATTTCTCCAGATTCTCTGAACCCTTTGATGATATTACGGAGCGTAGATGGTGAAATCCCTAAATTCCTTGCAATAGCTGCTTGAGAAAGGTTTTTCTTAAACTGTTCAACAATTTGCTCAGGCATTTGTTGACAAAGTGGTGACCCTCGCCCCATCCTTGTTTGTGAATGACTGAGCATTTCATGGAATCTACTTTTATACCCAATCATGGCACCCACCTGTTCCCAATTAGCCTGTCCACCTGTGGGATGTTCCAAATAAGTGTTTGATGAGCATTCCTCAACTTTATCAGTATTTATTGACACCTTTCCCAACTTCTTTGTCACGTGTTGCTGCCATCAAATTATAAAGTTAATGATTATTTGCCAAAAAAAAAAAATGTTTATGAGTTTGAACATCAAATATGTTGTCTTTGTAGCATATTCAACTGAATATGGCTTGAAAAGGATTTGCAAATCATTGTATTCCGTTTATATTTACATCTAACACACTTTCCCAACTCATATGGAAACGGGGTTTGTAGATGCTGAAGAGTGCGGGGCCAAGAACCGGACCCTGGGGAACTCCGCACGTTACCTTAACATAGTCTGAGGTCACATTGTTATGGGAGACGCTGTCAGTAAGATAAGAGTTAAACCACGACAAGGCTAAGTCTGACACACCAATACGTGTTTTGATACAATGCATTAAAAAAATGCAGAAGTTTTTAAAATGTGGCATCTTTATTCGCTGATCTTGCGTTTGTGGTTCCTTCCGCTCTGGAACATCAATACAACTGCAACTTTTGCTCAAACGCAAGTAGTTGAAGTACCCGAGATTCATCCAATCTGCACTCATCAGACGCAGCTTTTCGCCCAAACAGCTGTTCGCTCTCCAGATATTCGCTCCGAGAGTTGTCAACCTCGACTCCTTCAGAGGCGACGTTCATTAGCTGCCCGTGAAACGCGAAAGGAAGCTAATTAGCCGCGAGTGGCCAGCTGGGACGACTCGCCGGCTTCGCACCTGAGAAAGCACGAGCAATTAGCAGTTGGAAAGATCGGGATCGTTATGCGTCTGCTTGGGGAACATTCCTTTCATGTCATTTTTCATGGTGAAGACAGTAAAGACTTGGTTGTATGTTTTCTTTGGAAGCTTCTTGCCTGTTTGGTCACAGTCTATAAGACTTTTAGGACACTGTCAGGTTCAAACACTGATGACATCTATTAAACAAGATAAGAGGCAATTAATTAAACAGAGACAGAATTCAATTTGGACTCAATATATTGAGGAGAGTCGCCGTCGACCTATGACCTCTTACAGCAGGGGTGTCCAAACTTTTTCCACTGAGGGCCGCACACTGAAAAATCAAAGCACGCGGGGGCCATTTTGATATAATTTCATTTTCAAAACCTATACAATATACTTTTTTTTTTTTTTTTTAACCTTTGGGCCTCCCTCAAGTTAGGTCCTAGGGACCCAGAAGGGTTTCAGTCTTAAAAAAGGTTAAAAATAAGTCATATATTATTTTTTTTTTATTAAACGCTTGAATCTCTAATTCAACTTCATATTTGAAGTTCGATCAACTTTATATATATATATATATATATATATATATATATATATATATATATATATATATATATATATATATATATATATATATATATATATATATATATATATATATATATATTTTTTTTTTTTTTTTAATTTATTTATTTTTACATTTTATGAGCTTTTTGTCAAAATCTAATTTTTGGGGGCAAAATATAAAATATACAGTATTTTCCCCAAAAATATTTTCAAAGTGGAATATATGATGTGAAGTAATTGGATCCCTAAATAGGTCAATAATTAATAGCAAAATTGATTTTTTAATTCCAATACAATTCTTGGGGATCCAAAAGTGCCCCACTCAAAAAGGTCATGCTTTTTTTTTTTTTTTTTTACAATCAACATTTAAATCTCTATATCAGCTTCAGATAAAATATAATGTAATTAGTTTAGTATATTCATAATAACAATCAATATAATAATTAGTATTAGTATATAATTAGTATGTATTTTTTGGAAATAATTTTCATATTTTTCACGTTTTTTTATTTGTATTTATGTCCTTTTTGCCCTAAAATCAGTCAATAATTCATAGCAACATTGATTTTGATTCATTAGTATTTTTTGATGAATTATATTTTTAAAAAAGTGTTATTAGATTCAACAATGCAACTTTTTCTGATTGCATTTCACCTATTTGCTCTTTTATTTAAAAAATGTTTTAGTATTTTTAGAATGATGTGCTGCGGGCCAGTAAAACATTAGCTGCGGGCCGCAAATGGCCCCCGGGCCACACTTTGGACACCCCTATCTTACAGTGTCTCAGCACGCTCTGCCTCAAGATTGCACTCCTCCTTCTTTATTTGGCTTTCTCCCCCCACCTGACCACAGCTGCTTCCAAGGGAAGTGGGTCGTAAACAGCGTTGCCTTTGGTTACCGAACAGTTCAAAAGAAGAGGTCGTAGAATAGTTCAAAAAGAGTTCCATAAAATAGGTCAAAGAGAGTTCGTAAAATACTTCAAAAAGAGTTTGTCTGGAAATTGGGCAGATCCTGTCATCTCTCCGCTTTAAAGTCACAGTGGAGTTTTACGAGCCTTCTTCTTGGTTGGTTTCAAAGACAGCCTTTTGTCTTTTTGCCTGGAACTCATTTCAGCACAAAGTTTTTTGTGATAACTTACACTTTATTTTCTCAAAGAACAATACTAAAGAAGTATTTTCCAGACGAAAGAGTGCACTGGTATATAAGCTGCACCCACTAAATTTTAGGGAAAAAATAATTCTCTCCATATATAAGCCGCAGATGTTGTAAAATGAGTTATTTACACAGACATTTTTTATAAATGTTAATTTACTAATCTTAATGATTTCCAAACAGTGTCTGTAACACGGCAGTAAAAGGGCTGATCAAACAAAACAGAAGTCATGGCCATGGACCCACTAGCTGCGGAAACTAGCTCTCCAATCAGCTAAACAGACCCGATAAGTCCACGGTGACATCTTGGTGTAGTCACTGAGGAATTTGTGAAACTGAAACAATACAAACAGAATTCCATTGTAGGTTAAATAATACTAACACAGACACTCGTGTTAGCATATAAGATAATGCTAACAACGGGATTTTCGTTACATTAAAATAGCCCGAAACAAATGAGCCTGAAAACGTTCCTACGGACATCACACATGTGAAAATACAGCTTCCCCTCTGTAGTCATAATTTTTGTGCTGAAGAAACTTCTCTATGACCCTAGCTCCAGACTTCTGTTTGTTTGATGCTGTCATTACTGCCACCAGTGGTGGAAAAATGTACTGCGGATTGTTGTGATTATTGTGTATAATATAAAAGCGACGGTTTGGCAAGTGTGAATTATTGTAGTTATATTGTAAAGCTGACAAACGTTGCTTGGAGCGATGAATGAATGAAGAATCCATAGGAGTAACTAACCACTGAGTAGGTGGCAGAAACAAAGTGCAGCAAGGGAGTGCACAGAAAGCTATCACCTCGCACGACAGTCAACCAGCAGCAGGTGTGTCGTGATTGCCGACCAGAGACAGATGAGGACAGGTGGAGAATAGTGGGTCATCGGCGGTCACTCGAACGAGTATGACGATCCTCCTGGTAGGGGTGTATCCCTTTATGGAGGATGCCTGTGTGTGACTTAGTTTAACGTGGGGAGACTGGTGCACAGACAGTCACCACACCATCCTTGACAGAATGGGGTCAGGGTCCAGTGGCATGGAGTCCAAGACGACTGGGGACCCTTTTCTGCTGCAGCCTTCTTCCGCCATCGCAGCCGTTGTGGTAGTTCTTAAATCTACCGTCTTCCGCCTGCTCCGCCATTGAGGTCTTCACCGTATCCCTGGCTAGGGGGCAGTCAGGTACTAGGCCTTTGCCAAGGGCCACCTGGGGTAACAGTAGTAAAGGGGGTTAACCTCCCAGTGCCCCAAGACCCCATAGAGGAGCCTCCACTGCCGGATGCACTTTAACGTCACGCCCAGGACAATAGTGGGTAAATAGAGGCAAACAGCAAAATGGGAACCAAAATAAGAGCTCCGGACAGGAAATATCAATCAATTAATGTTTATTTATATAGCCCTAAATCACAAGTGTCTCAAAGGGCTGCACAAGCCACAACGACATCCTCGGTTCATAGCCCACATACGGGCAAGGAAAAACTCACCCCAGTGGGACGTCGATGTGAATGACTATGAGAAACCTTGGAGAGGACCGCAAATGTGGGTGCCCCCCCCCCCCCTCTAGGGGAGACCGGGTGCAATGGACGTCGAGTTGGTCTAGCATAATAGTGTGAAAGTCCAGTCCATAGTGGATCTAACATAATAGTGTGAGAGTCCAGTCCATAGTGGATGTAGTTAATAGTGTGAGAGTCCAGTCCATAGTGCAGGGGTCACCAACGCGGTGCCCGCGGGCACCAGGTAGCCCGTAAGGACCAGATGAGTAGCCCGCCTGCCTGTTCTAAAAATAGCTCAAATAGCAGCACTTACCAGTGAGCTGCCTCTATTTTTTAAATTGTATTTATTTACTAGCAAGCTGGTCTCGCTTTGCCCGACATTTTTAATTCTAAGAGAGACAAAACTCAAATAGAATTTGAAAATCCAAGAAAATATTTTAAAGACTTGGTCTTCACTTGTTTAAATAAATTCATTAATTTTTTTACTTTGCTTCTCATAATTTTCAGAAAGACAATTTTAGAGAAAAAATACAACCTTAAACATTATTTTAGGATTTTTAAACACATATACCTTTTTACCTTTTAAATTCCTTCCTCTTCTTTCCTGACAATTTAAATCAATGTTCAAGTAAAAAAAATGTTTTTATTGTAAAGAATAATAAATACATTTTAATTTAATTCTTCATTTTAGCTTCTGTTTTTTCGACGAAGAATATTTGTGAAATATTTCTTCAAACTTATTATGATTAAAATTCAAAAAAAATTATTCTGGCAAATCTAGAAAATCTGTAGAATCAAATTTAAATCTTATTTCAAAGTCTTTTGATTTTCTTTTAAAATTTTTGTTCTGGAAAATCTAGAAGAAATAATGATTTGTCTTTGTTAGAAATATAGCTTTGTTTGTTATATATTCTAACAAAGTGTAGATTGGATTTTAACCTATTTAAAACATGTCATCAAAATTCTTAAATTAATCTTAATCAGGAAAAATTACTAATGATGTTCCATAAATTATTTTTTTAAGTTTTTCTCTTCTTTTTTTTCGGTTGAATTTTGAATTTTAAAGAGTCGAAATTGAAGATAAACTATGTTTCAAAATGTAATTGTCTTTTTTTTTTCGTGTTTTCTCCTCTTTTAAACCGTTCAATTAAGTGTAAATATCATTAATTATTAATAATAACATAGAGTTAAAGGTAAATTGAGCAAATTGGCTATTTCTGGCAATTTATTGAAGTGTGTATCAAACTGGTTGCTGACCCCTGCCATAGTGGATGTAGTTAATAGTGTGAGAGTCCAGTCCATAGTGGATGTAGTTAATAGTGTGAGAGTCCAGTCCATAGTGGATGTAGTTAATAGTGTGAGAGTGTGTAACCTCCCTCACCTGAACGTCCCTTCATAAATAACGGCAAAGGGCCACAGAAATATGCTGTCGGAGTATTTGTAGCCTGCACGAAGAAGGCCAAGGCTGCCGGCCTCCGCCATCTCCGCGACAGCTCGATGCACGTCAAGCTCACGGACGACGTCAAATCTAACTACCTCGTCTCCTCGGCTGCTACTTCCTCCTTCCGTGACCTCTACTGTACGAGTCGCCTCGTCTCCTCGCTTCCTTTCCTCGCGCTCAGGCTCAGAGGAGCGTCATAGTGGAGCGTCTCCAAGGCCAGGACTGCAGACATAACACACAAGACACACTCCAGGGACTCAGACACGGAGATGATTAACCCTCAACAACATTAGCGAGAGCGATTATAACTAACAGTAATTGTACAGTAGCTTTTGACTGTAAGATGATATATTAAATAGGACAATCATGGTTTATACGTCATTAATAGTAGAATGTCATTTATTGCAATTGTACAGAAAGGTTCGTCGTACCTTTTTATGTTGCCTTTATTATCCAGAGTCGGGACCCGGGGTGGACCGCTCGCCTGTGCGTTGGTTGGGGACATCTCTGCACTGCTGACCTGTCTCCGCTCGGGATGGTCTCCTGCTGGCCCCACTATGGACTGGACTCTCACTATTATGTTAGGTCCACTATGGACTGGACTCTTACTATTATGTTAGATCCACTATGGACTGGACTCTTACTATTATGTTAGGTCCACTATGGACTGGACTCTTACTATTATGTTAGATCCACTATGGACTGGACTCTCACACTATTATGTTAGATCCACTATGGACTGGACTCTCACTATTATGTTAGGTCCACTATGGACTGGACTCTCACTATTATGTTAGATCCACTATGGACTGGACTCTCACTATTATGTTAGATCCACTATGGACTGGACTCTTACTATTATGTTAGATCCACTATGGACTGGACTCTCACTATTATGTTAGATCCACTATGGACTGGACTCTCACTATTATGTTAGGTCCACTATGGACTGGACTCTCACTATTATGTTAGATCCACTATGGACTGGACTCTCACTATTATGTTAGGTCCACTATGGACTGGACTCTCACTATTATGTTGGATCCACTATGGACTGGACTCTTACTATTATGTTAGATCCACTATGGACTGGACTCTTACTATTATGTTAGGTCCACTATGGACTGGACTCTTACTATTATGTTAGATCCACTATGGACTGGACTCTCACACTATTATGTTAGATCCACTATGGACTGGACTCTCACTATTATGTTAGGTCCACTATGGACTGGACTCTCACTATTATGTTAGATCCACTATGGACTGGACTCTCACTATTATGTTAGATCCACTATGGACTGGACTCTTACTATTATGTTAGATCCACTATGGACTGGACTCTCACTATTATGTTAGATCCACTATGGACTGGACTGTTACTATTATGTTAGGTCCACTATGGACTGGACTCTTACTATTATGTTAGATCCACTATGGACTGGACTCTTACTATTATGTTAGGTCCACTATGGACTGGACTCTTACTATTATGTTAGATCCACTATGGACTGGACTCTCACACTATTATGTTAGATCCACTATGGACTGGACTCACACTATTATGTTAGATCCACTATGGACTGGACTCTCCCACTATTATGTTAGATCCACTATGGACTGGACTCTCCCACTATTATGTTAGATCCACTATGGACTGGACTGTTACTATTATGTTAGGTCCACTATGGACTGGACTCTTACTATTATGTTAGATCCACTATGGACTGGACTCTTACTATTATGTTAGGTCCACTATGGACTGGACTCTTACTATTATGTTAGATCCACTATGGACTGGACTCTCACACTATTATGTTAGATCCACTATGGACTGGACTCTCACTATTATGTTAGGTCCACTATGGACTGGACTCTTACTATTATGTTAGATCCACTATGGACTGGACTCTCACACTATTATGTTAGATCCACTATGGACTGGACTCTCACAGATGCCCGAACCACCTCATCTGGCTCCTCTCCATGTGGAGGAGCAGCGGCTTTACTTTGATCTCCCCCCGGATGACAGAGCTTCTCACCCTATCTGTAAGGGAGAGACCCACCACCTGGCAAAGGAAACTCATTTGGGCCGCTTGTACCCGTGATCTTGTCCTTTCGGTCATAACCCAAAGCTCATGACCATAGGTGAGGATGGGAACGTAGATCGACCGGTAAATTGAGAGCTTTACCTTCCGGCTCAGCTCCTTCTTCACCACAACGGATCGATACAGCTTCCGCATTACTGAAGACGCCGCACCGATCCGCCTGTCGATCTCACCATCCACTCTTCCCTCACTCGTGAACAAGACTCCGAGGTACTTGAACTCCTCCACTTGGGGCAGGGTCTCCTCCCCAACCCGGAGATGGCACTCCACCCTTTCCTGGGCGAGAACCATGGACTCGGACTTGGAGGTGCTGATTCTCATCCCAGTCGCTTCACACTCGGCTGCGAACCGGTCCAGTTGAGAGCTGGAGATCCTGGCCAGATGAAGCCATCAGGACCACATCATCTGCAAAAAAGCAGAGACCTAATCCTGCAGCCACCAAACCGGATCCCCTCATCGCCTTGACTGCGCCTAGAAATTCTGTCCATAAAAGTTATGAACAGAATGGGTGACAAAGGGCAGCCTTGGCGGAGTCCAAACCTCAAATGATGAAAATGGTCTATCATGATTAGCCCTAAAATAACCAAAACAACACCTTATTGTATTTGAAACCAATCAGTAAACAAAGCATGTGATTGAAGTTTATATTTCACCTCAAATTCAAGAGATTTGACACAAAAATGGCATGGAGTATATTTAGGAATTAGGACCACAGGTACAGTAAAGCATTGGGTGTGTCCAACTCACACTGTAAATGTTTACAGGTATGTAATCACCATCTTGATACAGACTCTGAACTGTCTAATCTACAGTTCTGAGTCTACAACATGATTCATGATTGCTACCATTACGATAGCGGAGGATTTGGACTTTGAGAAACTGTTGATACTAAAAATAAAACTTTGACTCCGGGTACTCCGGCTTCCTCCCACCTCCAAAGACATGCACCTGGGGATAGGCCCCTCCCACCTCCAAAGACATGCACCTGGGGATAGGCCCCTCCCACCTCCAAAGACATGCACCTGGGGATAGGTTGATTGGCAACACTAAATGGTCCCTAGTGTGTGAATGTGAGTGTGAATGTTTTCTGTCTATCTGTGTTGGCCCTGTGATGAGGTGGCGACTTGTCCAGGGTGTACCCCGCCTTCCGCCCGATTGTAGCTGAGATAGGCTCCAGCACCCCCCGCGACTCCGAAGGGAATAAGCGGTAGAAAATGGATGGATGGATGTATCTTTATTATAAGCTGTGCCGATTGTAGAAACTAAGAAAATTAACATTTTGAATATGTTTATCATATAAAATGAGAATAAATAATGAAGACTCTTTAAAGGTTTTTCACGTCAAAAAAGACTTGAACAAATATCGTCCAAGTTTTAGAACATCTGAATGTGGTAAATGAAATATATATATATACTTTATAATAAAAGTAATATATACTTCAACCCACCGCCAAACAAACAAAGAAATGAAACAAAAACACACAATACAGTTCTATATTAGATCATAGTGTACTTATTTGTCAAACTTTTTCTTAAATTAGTGCTTTAGAACAAAGTGTGAAAAATCTACTAAATACCATAAAATACAGAAGACAAAACATTTTGAGTTAACACATTTGTTGTTGTTTTTAACCATGAGAAATATATAGTTTTGATATTAACACTCTTGACTGATACCAACAAGCTGACTTTTTTATGGACCATTTTTCTCTCTTTACTTCTGACCTGACGGGATGATGCAAAGATGTCAAACAATGTACTAATAAGATCCAATTTAAGTGTTGACGGGAAGAAGAATATTGATGAACACTTCCAACTTTGTTGAAAATGAGATATGAGTCATCTTATATGTCAATCGTGACTGGCCCTCCCGGTAACAGATAGAGATGCTACCTCAGTAGAAGCATTTAAGTCCCATCTTAGGGCTCATTTGTATACTCTAGCCTTTTAAATAGACCCCCCTTTTTAGACTAGTTGATCTGCCGTTTCTTTTCTTCTCTCCTCTTCTCCCCTCTCCCTTGGGAGGGGGAGTTGCACAGGTCCGGTGGCCATGGATGAAGTGCTGGCTGTCCAGAGTCGGGACCCCGGGTGGACCACTAGCCTGTGCATCGGTTGGGGACATCTCTGCACTGCTGACCCGTCTCCACTCGGGGCGGTTTCCTGCTGGCCCCACTATAAACCAGAACCATATCAGCAAAGCTTGTAAAACTTTGGACTTTGGTCTATCCATGAGCTGCAGTATATATACAGTAAGACTGCTGTGATCATGCATGCATTTCTGCGACTGATTCATTCAACAGCACATCTTAAGAGACAAAATACTCATCTTGACAACTGGCTTTAGAGGACATGATGGATCATTCTGCAAAGATGTCAACTCTAGAAGAGCAGCAGCAGTGTTTAGAGACGTGCAAAGATCCAGTGTCTCTCAGCTTGGACACACTCAGAGGACAACATGCAAGCAAAACATGTCCACTTGGCACAAAGAGATGGTCAATGGATCCACCGCTGGTCTTTTCTGATGGCAACTATGTTGTGGACAACGTCCAAAAAAACAAAAAAGTGCATTTTGCCAAAGGACAGCGTCAATGGAACTACAACAATGGAACTTTTGCTAGCTCAATAACCTGAATCAAACCACGCCGGCCTGATTTGATGCGGAGGGATTGAAATAATCCGAGCAACAAGGACTTTAGAGGAGTTAACAAAAGGAAAGGTGGGTGTACAAAAGACTGCGCACAAAATTATTTCTGATGTTTCCACACGTGGCTGTAACAGATTACCAGAGGTCAGCAGAAAATAAGAAAGAATTCAAATACAAAGACGGACTTATTGAATGTTCATTTTTTGGGATCTACTGAAAGAGGATCTGCAAGTCTTGGACAGGTGAGATTCTCAACGAGGGACATTCTGAAGACAGTTTCTCTGAGTTGGTCTTCTAAACCTCTTTATGTGACTCTGTGTTTAGAGGACTTGATGGATCATTCTGCAAAGATGTCAACTCTAGAAGAGCAGCAGCAGTGTTTAGAGACGTGCAAAGATCCAGTGTCTCTCAGCTTGGACACACTCAGAGGACAACATGCAAGCAAGACATGTCCACTTGGCACAAGTAGAGCATCATTAGAACTACCACTTGTGATCAACTTTGTTTTGGAGACGGAGGAGGACAACCTGGGACATAACAAGAGGACAGACATTAGAAATGTCTTCTTTAATGTTCACTCTTTTAATGTTTGGAGGATTTCTTAATTCTGGGATAAGTAAAAGTCTATCCTATCCTAAAGCAGGAAGTCTGGAGCAGAACTCTTCAAGACAGCAAAGTCTAGCAAGGGAAGGAATGCTGGGACTTGTCGACGTCACGGCGCGGGTGCATTGCTCTGCGCACTCCGTGCTTCAACGTGCTTCCAGGCGCACTCCTCTCCGCGGCCCGCTCTCGTGCACGCGCCCCTCCTCAGAGCGCGCTCCAGCACGGCGGTTCCAAATCAACAATCAACGCACCTGAAGCTGGTGACACGGCACACTATTTAGACCAGCACAACCTGCGTTCCAATGCCAGTACGTAGCCATCTGTATGGTACAGTGTACCTCTACCCTTGTGCTCACCTATCCTTGTCTTTTTCCTTGTCCCCTCAGAATACCCTCTGTTGCCTTGGAAGTCAATCAATCAATCAATCAATGTTTATTTATATAGCCCTAAATCACAAGTGTCTCAAAGGGCTGTACAAGCCACAACGACATCCTTGGTACAGAGCCCACATACGGGCAAGGAAAACTCACCCCAGTGGGACGTCAATGTGAATGACTATGAGAAACCTTGGTGTGGGTAACCCCCCCTTCTAGGGGAGACCGAAAGCAATGGATGTCGAGTGGGTCTGACATAATATTGTGAAAGTCCAACACATCAGCGAAAGTCCAGTCCATGGTGGGGCCAGCAGGAACCATCCCGAGCGGAGACAGGTCAGCAGCGTAGAGATGTCCCCATCCGATGGACAGGCTAGCGGTCCACCCCGGGTTGGGAGCAGAGTAGAAAAGAAAAGAAAAGAAACGGCAGATCAACTGGTCTAAAAAGGGAGTCTATTTAAAGGCTAGAGTATACAAATGAGTTTTAAGATGAGACTTAAATGCTTCTACTGAGGTAGCATCTCTAACTTTTACCGGGAGGGCATTCCATAGTATTGGAGCCCGAATAGAAAACGCTCTATAGCCCGCAGACTTTTTTTGGGCTCTGGGAATCACTAATAAGCCGGAGTTCTTTGAACGCAGATTTCTTGCCGGGACATATGGTACAATACAATCGGCAAGATAGGCAGGAGCTTGACCGTGTAGTATTTTATACGTAAGTAGTAAAACCTTAAAGTCGCATCTTAGGTGCACAGGAAGCCAGTGCAAGTGAGCCAGTATAGGCGTAATATGATCAAACTTTCTTGTTTTTGTCAAAAGTCTAGCAGCCGCATTTTGTACCAACTGTAATCTTTTAATGCTAGACATAGGGAGGCCCCAAAACAAAACGTTACAGTAATCGAGACGAGACGTAACGAACGCATGGATAATGATCTCAGCATCGCTTGTGGACAAAATGGAACGAATTTTAGCGATATTACGGAGATGAAAGAAGGCCGTTTTAGTAACACTCTTAATGTGTGACTCAAACGAGAGAGTTGGGTGGAAGATAATACCCAGATTCTTTACCGAGTCGCCTTGTTTAATTGTTTGGTTGTCAAATGTTAAGGTGGTATTATTAAATAGATGTTGGTGTTGAGCAGGACCGATAATCAGCATTTCCGTTTTCTTAGCGTTGAGTTGCAAAAAGTTAGCGGACATCCATTGTTTAATTTCATTAAGTAAACTGTGCTCCTCACTTCCCTGGACCCCCTCAGGATTCTGACTGCCTCCCTCGATCCTCGACCCCCCGCTCTGGACACGGACCTCAGGGCGCCTCTCTCCAGCCCCAAGTACCCCCCGCTTGGATCACGGACCTTCTCCTGCCCAGCCCCCTTTGGACTTGTTTGCCTTTTCCAACCAACACGCACATACAACAAACTCCTGGTAACATTTGCATTGTTGATACTTCACATTAGTGCTGGGTCCGGCAACACCCATGCATCGGCACATGCGTCGAGCTCATAGAGCAAAACCCTGTCACGTGACCGATCATGAGCTGTTTCCGTCACGTGATCGATACGCGAACTGTGTCGAACTGACGCCTGCGCGCCAAATTGTGTTTATAAGGAAGCGCATCTGTCAACGAGACGCTGCTGCCAACAGAATCGCCGCACTTCTGTCGTTGGTCATTTGTCATTTATCGTCGTCAGAGATCATGGAGCAGCCTCAGGCAAAAAGACAGATTTCCGCCATGTGGGAATATTTTTATCATACATCGGAAAAAAAGGTATTTGTGTTCATTTCCTTGTCGTTTCATACCTGTTCTCTCAAAGTTTCCACTTGATCTATTAGAATTCAAAATGATTCTTAGTTTACTATTCATATTTTCTGCAGGTTAAATGTCGCATTTGTGCGACAGAATTGTCGTACATTAACAAATCCACCTCCTCAATGCTGAGGCATTCTAGGGCCAGGCAGGAAAATGAAGTTCCAGAGACACCCAGGATAAACTCAGGTATACAGCCATTCTACAACTTACTCAGTTTCTTTTTTGATCATTAATTCCCTTCTTCTTTATCTCATTTTTAACCAAAAACTGTTTTTTTCTTTAAGTAAAAATGTGTACAAAAAAAAAAAAAAAAAAATTCCCAGTCCACAAGCATAATAATAATAATAATAATAATAGATTTTATTTGTAAAAAGCTCTTTACATTGAGCAAACAACGTCAAAGTGCCACAGTGTAAAAAAAAAAAAGTAGTAATAATAATAAAAGATAATAAAAATAAATAAAATATAAAACTAGCTAGCTAACAGCCCAATAGCTAAAACCAGCATGCATATCTATAAAAAGGCTTTTTTTTAAAAAGATGGGTTTTTAAGTCTTTTTCAAAAGCATCCACAGTCTGTGGTGCCCTCAGGTGGTCAGGGAGAGCATTCCACAGACTGGGAGCAGCGGAGCAGAAAGCCCGGTCTCCCATAGTTTGTAGCTTTGTCCTTGGAGGTTGGAGGAGGTTAGCCTGTTTGGAGCGGAGGTGTCGTGTGGAGGATTTGGGGGTGAGTGGTTCTTTGAGGTAGAGGGGGGGCATTACCATGGAGGCACTGGTGGGTTAGCAGGGAGACTTTGAATTCAAGCCTGAGTGGAACAGGAAGCCAGTGAAGGGATTTGAGAGTTGGTGTGATGTGGTCATATTTCCGCATCCTCATTCGCAACACGTTCTCTTAGATTTCCATGTTATGATACATGTTCACATGATTTATTGACTGTATCTAAAAAAGATACAAATATATTTGTATTTAAATGAAGATATGAAATAGTCCTAAATGAAATACAATGACTTGGTTTATATTATTGTATATACTCGGTCATAAAATCAGTGTCAGTTGAGTCGGTCCATATGTTGCCTGTAGGGATTTTTAATGTCCAGCAGATGTCAGTATTTAGTGACTGCATAGGTTGCCTGTAGGGATTTTTAATGTCCAGCAGATGTCAGTATTTAGTGACTGCATAGGTTGCCTGTAGGGATTTTTAATGTCCAGCAGATGTCAGTATTTAGTGACTGCATAGGTTGCCTGTAGGGATTTTTAATGTCCAGCAGATGTCAGTATTTAGTGACTGCATAGGTTGCCTGTAGGGATTTTTAATGTCCAGCAGATGTCAGTATTTAGTGACTGCATAGGTTGCCTGTAGGGATTTTTAATGTCCAGCAGATGTCAGTATTTAGTGACTGCATAGGTTGCCTGTAGGGATTTTTAATGTCCAGCAGATGTCAGTATTTAGTGACACAGTATCGACACAGTATCAATACAGTTTTGCAATGTGTCGAAACGCTTCATGACGCCTCATCAACCCGTCACTACTTCACATAGTCCTGCTTCCCACACATGGTAGCATACACACTTCACTGCAGCATCACAGCTCAAAATAAATCTGTTGAGCTTTACATCTGCCTCTGTGCCGCCTCCTTCCCCCCGGTACCGTTACAGTCGAGGTGCTGCAGTCAGTAAGAGCCCAGCAGACGATGGCGTGGAACACCCCAGAGGCCACCACAGTGTATATGTTTCTTTTTGTTGTTGTTTTACTTTTGTGGCTGCTTGCATCAGCTCTGCTCTTTTAATGTCTTTAATGTCCTTTTTGTTCTTGGATGTTTCCCTCTTATGTGTGCTATGGCTATGAGGTTTTTTTCCCATTTGCCTCAGGTCTGGACTCCCTCTCCAGGGGCCCAGGCTTAGACTGAATATTTTTTTTATTTTTCTCATCCCCCCAACCCCTTTGGGACTGTGCAACAAGGGGTGGCACTTTTGTGACTTCTGCGGTGCTTTTTTGTGAACTTCTGGATCTGCCAGTGTCTGACCATGTCTGTGACCCAGACCGCTCTGGCTGCAGTGCCCTCTGCTGGGTGTTCAGTTAAGTTAAAGTTAAAGTACCAATGATTGTCACACACACTAAGTGTGGTGAAATTTGTCCTCTGCATTTGACCCATCCCCTTGTTCACCCCCTGGGAGGTGAGGGGAGCAGTGAGCAGCAGCGGTGGCCGCGCCCGGGAATCATTTTTGGTGATTTAACCCCCAATTCCAACCCTTGATGCTGAGTGCCAAGCAGGGAGGTAATGGCTCCCATTTTTATAGTCTTTGGTATGACTCGGCCGGGGTTTGAACTCACAACCTACAACCACTAGGCCACTGAGTAGGTCCAGGGGGAGTGTGTAGGTCACATTTATTTGTGCATCTGGTTTGTGGTAGGAATGTCTCATTGACACAAAAGCAAAAAAGCTGTGCAAATTCAATACAAATGCAAAATCAAGCATATTTATCCTCAAATCTGAAAAATATATTTACAAATACACGGTTATTTATACAAATTCTTGATTTATTTGTATGTCACATTTTGATATTTATACATTTTATTTGTATATATTTTCAAATCTGAAAAATATATTTACAAATACACGTTTATTTATACAAATTATTTTTTTATTTGTATATCACATTTGTATTTGTATATTTATTAATACATGCATATGTATTAATATCATATATATATATATATATATATATATATATATATATATATATATATATATATATATATATATATATATATATATATATATATATATATATATATATATATATATATATATATACATACATACATACATATATATATATATATATATATATATATATATATATATATATATATATATATATATATATATATATATATATATATATATATATATATATATATATATATATATATCCCAAGGGGACCAATAAATCTAAATCTAAATCTAAAAAAAATCTAAAATATATATATATATTTATATATATATATATATATATATATATATATATATATATATATATATATATATATATATATATATATATATATATATAGGTTGATGCTCGACAATTCTATTTCCATACTCATTGTCATCGGAAAATGACTCATAAAGGAATCTGAATACAAGTCATAATGTACATTGCTGCTGTAAAATAAGCGTTCACATTGCAGGACTAATAAAAGACTTGTTTTATTCTACTCCTGTCTTCTGTAGTGTATTACACATGAAATTATTGACATTTATTCTGTTGTCTCCAATGTGTGAAACATATCTTGTATTCCTAAATACTTGATTGAATTATGAAGGACCACTTTTCACTTTCCACATGTCAAGTGAAACTGAAACTAGCCAGCCGTTGCTGAAATTTGAACTGGTCCGTTTAGAGCGGGAAAAGATCCACCAATCCCGTCCAGCGCTGGGCCACAAAACATGAGAAACGCCCCCAATGAACGGAATCAACCAATCACGTCCAAAGAGGAAATGCAGCAACTAATAAGATAACGACAGAATCTTTGGTGGTGGATTCAAAATTATTTCTGATGTTTCCACACGTGGCTGTAACAGATTACCAGAGGTCAGCAGAAAGTAAAGACGGACTTATTGAATGTTCATTTTTTGGGATCGGCTGAAAGAGGATCTGCAAGTCTTGGACAGGTGAGATTCTCAACGAGGGACATTCTGAAGACAGTTTGTCTTCTAAACCTCTTTATGTGACTCTGTGTTTAGAGGACATGATGGATCATTCTGCAAAGATGTCAACTCTTTATGTGACTCTGTGTTTAGAGGACATGATGGATCATTCTGCAAAGATGTCAACTCTTTATGTGACTCTGTGTTTAGAGGACATGATGGATCATTCTGCAAAGATGTCAACTCTAGAAGAGCAGCAGCAGTGTTTAGAGGACATGATGGATCATTCTGCAAAGATGTCAACTCTAGAAGAGCAGCAGCAGTGTTTAGAGACGTGCAAAGATCCAGTGTCTCTCAGCTTGGACACACTCAGAGGACAACATGCAAGCAAGACATGTCCACTTGGCACAAGGAGAGCATCATTCGAACTACCACCATGGAACAACTTTGTTTTGGAGACGGAGGACGACAACCTGGGACAGAATAAGAGAACAAGCATTACAAATTCGGAATGAAGATGAGAGAAAATACAAATGAAGATGAACAAGCATTGTGGAGAAAGAATGTGCAGGAAGAGGAATGTTGAACAATTACTGAAGTTTATTCTTTGCTGGACATGTTAAAAAGTGTAAATAGAGCTGATGTGGTACAAGAACTGGAGTCCTAGGTTCAAAGTAGTGAAACTGGGACTTTCAGTACAGACCTAAAGTTTGGTTGAAAATGAAACGTCCATTAAATTAATTCTTGTTTCTGGTGATGGTTTTTATATTAGTATTATCTTGATTTTGTATGTACTTTATGTCATATTTTATTCATTATGGTACTTTTTCATCACTTACATTATTGTTTGTTTTTGGTACACTAATGTGTATATTGTTGGTCATTGGTTCTTTATTTATCTATTTTTATATTGCTCTTTTTTATCGTTGGTATGAACATTATTTTGTAAACTCCAAGTTATTGTTTTTTGTTGTTGCTATTTTTGTATTACAAAATGTTATTATTGATCATGTTGTACTGCATTTAATCTTTTCTTTTGTGATTGGGATGTTTTTTGGTGTAGACTAATGAGGATCCTTAATAAACTAAACTAAACTTCTGTCCGTCTCATAGTCTTAAGACTTAAGATGTACAGTACAGGCCAAAAGTGTGGACTCACCTTCTCGTTCAATGCGTGTTCTTTATTTCCACGACTATTTACATTGTAGATTGTCACTGAAGGCATCCAAACTATGACACCTGTGAAGTGAAAACCATCTAAGGTGACTACCTCTTGAAAACCATCCCAGGTGACTACCTCTTGAAGCTTACAGATGTGTGAAAAACTCAGAAGTTACTTTTTAGTGAGTTTATTTAGCATGCAGTTGCATTTCCAGGACACTAGATGGCAGGAGTGTAGAAGCCATTGAACGCTACACAGAGAGTAGTTGGAGAGCCACTATGAAGTTTGACAAGGTGTGTGTGTGTGTGTGTGTGTGCGTGTGTGTGTGTGTGTGTGTGTGTGTGTGTGTGTGTGTGTGTGCGTGATTAGGATACATTTAGGCAATATCATATGCAACAATATAACATGGAATGTGTATATAAAATATATAAAATATAATATACTCTACAATATGTTGTAAAAAAAATATACAAACAAATTTACATGGACTTACCATGAATCAATTTAAGTGGACCCCGACTTAAACAAGTTGAAAATCGTATTGGGGTGTTACCATTTAGTGGTCAATTGTACGGAATATGTACTGTACTGTGCAATCTACTAATAAAAGTTTCAATCAATCAATAAAAAAAAGACTATAAAACAGTCCATTAGAAATGAATGTAGAAAAAGCACTGTTGATTTAGACAATGCCTTAAACATGGTCAATGTCGTCCTCTAGTGGTAGGATGGGGTAACTGCCGCGGAACAGGAAGTATGTACGCCATTAAAGAGGGCGAACGTTGAGCTGGCGAATTATATCCTCATGCAGAAACATTGTTGCAAACAAACACTCAGTTAAGGCCACATTTAACAAATTATAGGCATTTTAGCATTAATAACAGTGTTATATTTGCCGTATACTTACATTTTAGTCAAGAACGCACACAGTGCAGTGACAAACAGGACATGACGTCCCAGGGTAGATCGCCAAAATAAGAGCATAGGAAACCTACCATCGTAAAACTGCGTCAGAATAAAAATAAAACACACAACTGCAATATCATCCAACTGAAATACCATCCTTGATTGATTGAGACTTTTATTAGTAGATTGCACAGTACAGTACATATTCCGTACAATTGACCACTAAATTGAGCAGGCTGTAGAGGGCGCCAAATGCAGTGTCATCACGCCCTGATATTCGGGAGTCTCCCGGAAATAATGAGGGGGTTGTCAAGTATGACGCTATCAAGCGCCATTCATTCATAACTCGCGGCCTGCACTAACATCACATTTCCATATTAAAGTGCGTGTCGGTGCGTGTGTCTGAGACCCCTGGTTAACTTAGACTTAGACAAACTTTAATGATCCACAAGGGAAATTGTTCAACACAGTAGCTCAGTTACAATGATGGAAAGGACAATGCAGGTATAAATAGACTAATATAGCTATAAAAAAAATCTAACATATATGCGAATATATACATATGTGTACAGAGTAATTTATATACAGATATATTATATTATGTCTATAACATATATACAATATAAACCAATGACCATGTACAATATTACAGTAATACAGTCTATATGACAGCAGCAGCATAAAATAGAGAATATGTCCAGCAGGAAATAGCAAATAGACATTGTAAACAAAGAGAAGTAGCTAACATGTCAGGTGTCAGGTAATAGGCAGATGTCATCTATTGCTGTATGGCGAGTGATTATACAGCTGGATGGAATGTGGAATGAAGGAGTTCTTGAATCGCACAGTGCGGGAAGGAAGTTGAAGGAGCCTGTTGGAGTATGAACTCCGCTGTCCCTTAATTGTCAGGTGGAGTGGGTGGGCAGGATTGTCCATGATGGCCAGCAGTTTGTCCAGTGACCTCCTGTCCCTCACTGACACAAACGCCTCCAATTGCGTGCCAATAGTTTGGCCGGCTTTCCGGATCAGTTTATCAATCCGGTTTGAGTCCCTTTTGCTGGTGCTGCTCCCCCAACAAACCACTGCAAAGTACAGGGCACTGGCCACAACAGACTGATAAAAGATCTCCAACACACATTAAAGGACCTAAGCTTCCTCAGGAAAAAGAGTCTGCTCATGCCCTTCTTGTAAACAGCTTTGCAGTTGTCCTTCCAGTCCAGTCTGCTGTTCAAGTGGACTCCCAGGTACTTGTACTACTCCACTACTGCCACCTCCCGGCCCTGGATCTTGATGGGCTCCACCGGGGTGACTCTCTTCCTGAAGTCGATGACCAGCTCCTTGGTCTTGTCCACATTAAGGACCAGATGGTTCAACATAGCACAAAGCAATTTAAGCTTTGTATGCGGTGTTTTTCATTTTAAATTTAAAAAATTTTTTTGTGGCTCCCATTATTTTCTTTTATTTGTGAAACTTGCCAAAATGGCTCTTTGAGTGGTAAAGGTTGCAGACCCCTGCACTACGCCATGCCGCCCCCAACTTCTGAAGTTTATTCTTTGCTGGACATGTTAAAAAGTGTAAATAGAGCTGATGTGGTACAAGAACTGGAGTCCTAGGTTCAAAGTCGTGAACCTGGGACTTTCAGTACAGACCAAAAGTTTGGTTGAAAATGAAACGTCCATTAAATTAATTCTTGTTTCTGGTGATCGCTTTTATATCCTTACTTTCTCTGTACATAACACATCAGTGTTGGCGCGGGGAATTTTCTATTTAATTTAAGTGGACCCCGCCTTAAACAAGTTGAAAAACATGTTGGGGTGTTACCATTTAGTGGTCAATTGTACAGAATGTACTGTACTGTGCAATCTACTAATAAAAGTCTCAATCAATAAATCAAGTAAAATACTTTTACAGTAGTGTTTTGTTTACCTATATCTAAACACAGTGTTACTGATCAAAATGTGTGTAATGTTACAGCAGCCAAATATGTTAAATATACCTGTTAAATAAAACCTCTGCCTGGGTTAGATAGAAAGCACTGGCTGGATGCCAAGTGTAGTTTTGGTTGCAACTCGCTATGCTCCTCCTACTACTTAAATACGTCATTACTCAGTCGCATAAAACACATTTGCTTTGCAGAAGAGAGTATGAAACCATTGCAGCCTGTGAACGTACATGTACTGTATGTGTGTACTTCATACTTCATTCACCATCACGTCTGATGGTGAATGACAACTGGATTTAGAGGACATGATGGATCATTGTGCAAAGATGTCAACTCTAGAAGAGGATCAGCAGCAGTGTTGTGTGTGTTTAGAGACGTGCAAAGATCCAGTGTCTCTCAGCTGTCATCACTGCTTCTGTGTCCACTGCTTGGACACACTCAGAGGACAACATGCAAGCAAGACATGTCCACTTTGCACAAGGAGAAGGTCAATGGATACACCCATGTTCTTTTCTGATGCCAACTATGTTGTGGACAACGTCCAAGAAAAGAAAAAGTGCATTTTGCCAAAGGACAGCGTCAATGGAACTACAACAATGGAACTTTTTGCTAGCTCAATAACCTGAATCAAACCACGCCGGCCTGATTTGATGCGGAGGGATTGAAATCATCCGAGCAACAAGGACTTTAGAGGAGTTAACAAAAGGAAAGTTGAGTGTACAAAAGACTGTCTCTGTAACGCTTGTTTTCTTTTTGTGTCATTGGGTTGCTTGAGTTTAGATCACTTTTACGACACTGAACGCATCATTGCATCAGTAGCTCGGAAAGTTATAAGAGGGGCCGTTAGGGACATTATTCAGAATGACCTCTTACATACATGTAAGTGTACACCTAATATTGTGCACATATTTCTTTATGTATCTCTAATAACTCGAGATCCCTCAAAATGTTTTCATCCAATCGCATCCAGGACCTTGGCCATAGGCTCGACCAATCAATGACTTGCAGGCTGGTGGACTGGCGAATGGGAGGAGAGGAGGGGCGGGACAAGAAGAGAGCGGGAAAACCGAAAGAGACGGAAAATGACGGTGATATATACGGTGCGGTTGGTGAGTAAAAAGACTTCCCTGCCACACATAACTCCACCATTTGGACCGGACAATGCCCTCATGATGGACACGGGGTTTTTAACGGTCAGCACAAACGGAACGTTGCGTTGGACAATCCAAACGAAAGGAACTTTGAACTGACTGTGAACAATGAGAGGACATTGAAAACTGTGGGAGACTGTTTTGGGGTTTGTTATTAATAGCAAGGGATGCGTGTGCATTGTGTTCACAAGTATACGACTGCTATTTGCACATGTGGGATTTCTGCTGGTTTTTTTGTGTATAGACACATGCTGATGGTGTTGAATCCAGTTTTCAGGTGTTATTTATAGTGAAGTTAATGTGAACACAACGTTTTGGGTTTCTTATAGTGGTTACAGATTATAAGAGAAATCATTCCTATATATTTTTTTAATTTACTTTTCTATTTTACTTAGTATTAGAGTAGTAATACTACTGTAATAAATAACAATCTTTTTCAACTTTCACGATACTGATTTTATTGTGAAGTTTTTTCTCCTTTCTCTGAAGTAGGGGCGTCTCGCCCTCTGTTCTGGAGCATAATAGTTACGGGGAATACAGTAAGTCCCACACCCTGACACTTACTCACTTATTCTGTACTTTAGTTTCTCGCCGTGACAGGTCCAAATCCTAGAGCCAGTAAAAGGATAACGGCACAGAGAGAGAGGAAGGCATTTTTGGTTCTCTGCCAGTGGATAATTTGAGTTCGCCGTTTAGTTTTTTCATTACTACAAGGAGGATTTAAATAGACATTACCTATTTTTAAACCCGACGTCTTTTTCTGAGTTAAAAACGTTTTGCTGCATGCAGAAATTGTATTTCATTTTCTCTGCAGTCGTTTATTGATTTCATAAATGTAACCCTTAATAGTTTGTTTATACGTAACACAAAGCAAAAAAAACAACTTTATATGCAGTGTTATTTCATTTTAAACCTGGGACAGAATAAGAGAACAAGCATTACAAATTCGGAATGAAGATGAGAGAAAATACAAATGAAGATGAACAAGCATTGTGGAGAAAGAATGTGCAGGAAGAGGAATGTTGAACAATTACTGAAGTTTATTCTTTGCTGGACATGTTAAAAAGTGTAAATAGAGCTGATGTGGTACAAGAACTGGAGTCCTAGGTTCAAAGTAGTGAAACTGGGACTTTCACTACAGACCAAAAGTTTGGTTGAAAATGAAACGTCCATTAAATTAATTCTTGTTTCTGGTGATGGTTTTTATATTAGTATTATCTTGATTTTGTATGTACTTTATGTCATATTTGATTCATTATGGTACTTTTTCATCACTTACATTATTGTTTGTTTTTGGTACACTAATGTGTATATTGTTGGTCATTGGTTCTTTATTTATCTATTTTGATATTGCTCTTTTTTATCGTTGGTATGAACATTATTATGTAAACTCCAAGTTATTGTTTTTTGTTGTTGCTATTTTTGTATTACAAAATGTTATTATTGATCATGTTGTACTGCATTTAATCTTTTCTTTTGTGATTGGGATGTTTTTTGGTGTAGACTAATGAGGATCCTTAATAAACTAAACTAAACTTCTGTCCGTCTCATAGTCTTAAGACTTAAGATGTACAGTACAGGCCAAAAGTGTGGACTCACCTTCTCGTTTAATGCGTGTTCTTTATTTCCATGACTATTTACATTGTAGATTGTCACTGAAGGCATCCAAACTATGACACCTGTGAAGTGAAAACCATCTAAGGTGACTACCTCTTGAAAACCATCTCAGGTGACTACCTCTTGAAGCTTACAGATGTGTGAAAAACTCAGAAGTTACTTTTTAGTGAGTTTATTTAGCATGCAGTTGCATTTCCAGGACACTAGATGGCAGGAGTGTAGAAGTCATTGAACGCTACACAGAGAGTAGTTGGAGAGCCACTATGAAGTTTGACAAGGTGTGTGTGTGTGTGTGTGCGTGCGTGTGTGTGTGTGTGTGTCAGTGTGTGCGTGTGTGTGTGTGTGTGTCAGTGTGTGTGTGCGTGCGTGTGTGTGTGTGTGCGCGTGTGCGTCTGTGTGTGATTCGGATACATTTAGGCAATATCATATGCAACAATATAACATGGAATGTGTATATAAAATATAAAAATATAATATACTCTACAATATGTTGTAAAAAAAATATACAAACAAATTTACATGGACTTACCATGAATCAATTTAAGTGGACCCCGACTTAAACAAGTTGAAAAATTCGGGTGTTACCATTTAGTGGTCAATTGTACGGAATATGTACTGTACTGTACAATCTACTAATAAAAGTTTCAATCAATCAAAAAAAAAAGACTATAAAACAGTCCATTAGAAATGAATGTAGAAAAAGCACTGTTGATTTAGACAATGCCTTAAACATGGTCAATGTCGTCCTCTAGTGGTAGGATGGGGTAACTGCCGCGGAACAGGAAGTATGTACGCCATTAAAGAGGACGAAAGTTGAGCTGGCGAATTATATCCTCATGCAGAAACATTGTTGCAAACAAACACTCAGTTAAGGCCACATTTAACAAATTATAGGCATTTTAGCTTTAATAACTGTGTTATATTTGCCGTATACTTACATTTTAGTCAAGAACGCACACAATGCAAAGCGATAAACCGGACATGACGTCCAAGAGTAGATCGCCAAAATAAGAGCATAGGAAACCTAATGTCGTAAAACTGCGTCATATCTGGCCCGAATGAATGATATATGGCCCTGGGGATGACATTTGATTAATATTAGAACCGGCCCACAGGCCACAGCCGCCTGCTGCAGTTTTGCACGCACCAATACTCCATCAGTGTTGGCGCTAGGAATTTTCAAAAAGTCATAAAAATGGGGTCTCACAGTAAATATTTGGGGTCCCACTTTTTTGTAACCATTTTAAAAAACAAATGATAAATGCATGCAAACTTCAGCTTCTCCAGAACTCTGCAGCCCGGATAATCACCAGAACCCCTTCAATCCAGCACATCACCCCTGTTCTGCAGCAACTCCACTGGCTACCCATCAAACATCGTATCCACTTTAAAATAATTCTCCTCACTTTCAAAACCATCCATAACCTCTCTCCATCTTATCTCTCTGACCTGATCCATGTCACCACGCCCTCACGTTCCCTAAGATCCTCTTCATCCATCCATCTCACTGTCCCTTTATTTCAACTGAGCTTTCAGCCGCTCTGCCCCACATCTTTGGATCTCTTTACCACCAGACCTTCGCAACTTAGATTCAATATCCCTCTTCAAATCAAGACTCAAAACACATCCAACTTAAATATCATTCAACTTAAATATCATCCAACTGCAATATCATCCAATTTAAAAATCATCCAACTGAAATATCACCCAACCGCAATATCATCCAACTAAAATATCATCAAGCTGCAATATCGTCTAACTGCAATATCATCCAACTAAAATATCATCAAGCTATCCTCCAACCGGAATCTCATCCAACTAAAATATCACCCAACCGCAATATCATCCAACTAAAATATCATCAAGCTGCAATATCGTCTAACTGCAATATCATCCAACTAAAATATCATCAAGCTATCCTCCAACCGGAATCTCATCCAACTAAAATATCATCCAACTAAAATATCATCCAACTGAAATATCATCCAACTGCAATATCATCCAACTAAAATATCATCAAGCTATCCTCCAACCGGAATCTCATCCAACTAAAATATCATCCAACTAAAATATCATCCAACTGAAATATCATCCAACTGCAATATCATCCAACTAAAATATCATCAAGCTATCCTCCAACCGGAATCTCATCCAACTAAAATATCATCCAACTAAAATATCATCAAGCTGCAATATCATCCAATTGCAATATCATCCAACCAAAATATCATCCAACTAAAATATCATAAAGGTATCCTCCAACCGGAATATCATCTAACTGAAATATCATCCAACTGCAATATCATCCAGCTGCAATATCATCCAGCTGCAATATCATCCAACTGAAACATCATCCAACTTAAACATCACCCAACTGCAATATCATCAAGCTGCAATACCATCCAACTGCAATATCATCTAACTGCAAAATCATCCAACTGCAATATCATCCAACTGCAATATCATCCAACTGAAATATCATCCAACTGAAACATCATCCAACTGAAACATCATCCAACTGAAATATCATCCAACCGCAATATCATCCAACCGAAATATCATCAAGCTGCAATATCATCCAACTGCAAAAGCATCCAACTGCAAAATCATCCAACTGCGGCCACAAATGAGCATACGGGTGTTGCTGTTGGACAATTGTGTTTTTCCACTAACTGAGTCATCTAAAGAGCGTTAGTCCAAGTTAGGAGTTAGTTAGTGTTAGTGTGAGGAGAAAGGACAATAGAATAGTTATATAAGGAGTTAGTTAGTGTTAGTGTGAGGAGAAAGGACAATAGAATAGTTATATAAGGAGTTAGTTAGTGTTAGTGTGAGGAGAAAGGACAATAGAATAGTTATATAAGGAGTTAGTTAGTGTTAGTGTGAGGAGAAAGGACAATAGAATAGTTATATAAGGAGTTAGTTAGTGTTAGTGTGAGGAGAAAGGACAATAGAATAGTTATATAAGGAGTTAGTTAGTGTTAGTGTGAGGAGAAAGGACAATAGAATAGTTATATAAGGAGTTAGTTAGTGTTAGTGTGAGGAGAAAGGACAATAGAATAGTTATATAAGGAGTTAGTTAGTGTTAGTGTGAGGGGAAAGGACAATAGAATAGTTATATAAGGAGTTAGTTAGTGTTAGTGTGAGGAGAAAGGACAATAGAATAGTTATATAAGGAGTTAGTTAGTGTTAGTGTGAGGAGAAAGGACAATAGAATAGTTATATAAGGAGTTAGTTAGTGTTAGTGTGAGGAGAAAGGACAATAGAATAGTTATATAAGGAGTTAGTTAGTGTTAGTGTGAAGAGAAAGGACAATAGAATAGTTATATAAGGAGTTAGTTAGTGTGAGGAGAAAGGACAATAGAATAGTTATATAAGGAGTTAGTTAGTGTTAGTGTGAGGAGAAAGGACAATAGAATAGTTATATAAGGAGTTAGTTAGTGTTAGTGTGAGGAGAAAGGACAATAGAATAGTTATATAAGGAGTTAGTTAGTGTTAGTGTGAGGAGAAAGGACAATAGAATAGTTATATAAGGAGTTAGTTAGTGTTAGTGTGAGGGGAAAGGACAATAGAATAGTTATATAAGGAGTTAGTTAGTGTGAGGAGAAAGGACAATAGAATAATTATATAAGGAGTTAGTTAGTGTTAGTGTGAGGAGAAAGGACAATAGAATAGTTATATAAGGAGTTAGTTAGTGTTAGTGTGAGGAGAAAGGACAATAGAATAGTTATATAAGGAGTTAGTGTTAGTGTGAAGAGAAAGGACAATAGAATAGTTATATAAGGAGTTAGTTAGTGTTAGTGTGAGGAGAAAGGATAATAGAATAGTTATATAAGGAGTTAGTTAGTGTTAGTGTGAGGAGAAAGGATAATAGAATAGTTATATAAGGAGTTAGTTAGTGTTAGTGTGAGGAGAAAGGACAATAGAATAGTTATATAAGGAGTTAGTGTTAGTGTGAAGAGAAAGGACAATAGAATAGTTATATAAGGAGTTAGTTAGTGTTAGTGTGAGGAGAAAGGATAATAGAATAGTTATATAAGGAGTTAGTTAGTGTTAGTGTGAGGAGAAAGGACAATAGAATAGTTATATAAGGAGTTAGTTAGTGTTAGTGTGAGGAGAAAGGATAATAGAATAGTTATATAAGGAGTTAGTTAGTGTTAGTGTGAGGAGAAAGGACAATAGAATAGTTATATAAGGAGTTAGTTAGTGTTAGTGTGAGGAGAAAGGACAATAGAATAGTTATATAAGGAGTTAGTTAGTGTTAGTGTGAGGGGAAAGGACAATAGAATAGTTATATAAGGAGTTAGTTAGTGTTAGTGTGAGGAAAAAGGACAATAGAATAGTTATATAAGGAGTTAGTTAGTGTTAGTGTGAGGAGAAAGGACAATAGAATAGTTATATAAGGAGTTAGTTAGTGTTAGTGTGAGAAGAAAGGACAATAGAATAGTTATATAAGGAGTTAGTTAGTGTTAGTGTGAGGAGAAAGGACAATAGAATAGTTATATAAGGAGTTAGTTAGTGTTAGTGTGAGGAGAAAGGACAATAGAATAGTTATATAAGGAGTTAGTTAGTGTTAGTGTGAGGAGAAAGGACAATAGAATAGTTATATAAGGAGTTAGTTAGTGTTAGTGTGAAGAGAAAGGACAATAGAATAGTTATATAAGGAGTTAGTTAGTGTTAGTGTGAGGAGAAAGGACAATAGAATAGTTATATAAGGAGTTAGTTAGTGTTAGTGTGAGGAGAAAGGACAATAGAATAGTTATATAAGGAGTTAGTTAGTGTTAGTGTGAGGAG
This sequence comes from Entelurus aequoreus, assembly GCF_033978785.1. NCBI lineage: Eukaryota > Metazoa > Chordata > Actinopteri > Syngnathiformes > Syngnathidae > Entelurus > Entelurus aequoreus. The sequence goes on from NC_084747.1 coordinate 3,552,508, forward strand.
AAAGGACAATAGAATAGTTATATAAGGAGTTAGTTAGTGTTAGTGTGAGGGGAAAGGACAATAGAATAGTTATATAAGGAGTTAGTTAGTGTTAGTGTGAGGAGAAAGGACAATAGAATAGTTATATAAGGAGTTAGTTAGTGTTAGTGTGAGGAGAAAGGACAATAGAATAGTTATATAAGGAGTTACTTAGTGTTAGTGTGAGGAGAAAGGACAATAGAATAATTATATAAGGAGTTAGTTAGTGTTAGTGTGAGGAGAAAGGACAATAGAATAGTTATATAAGGAGTTAGTTAGTGTTAGTGTGAGGAGAAAGGACAATAGAATAGTTATATAAGGAGTTAGTGTTAGTGTGAAGAGAAAGGACAATAGAATAGTTATATAAGGAGTTAGTTAGTGTTAGTGTGAGGAGAAAGGATAATAGAATAGTTATATAAGGAGTTAGTTAGTGTTAGTGTGAGGAGAAAGGATAATAGAATAGTTATATAAGGAGTTAGTTAGTGTTAGTGCGAGGAGAAAGGACAATAGAATAGTTATATAAGGAGTTAGTGTTAGTGTGAAGAGAAAGGACAATAGAATAGTTATATAAGGAGTTAGTTAGTGTTAGTGTGAGGAGAAAGGACAATAGAATAGTTATATAAGGAGTTAGTTAGTGTTAGTGTGAGGGGAAAGGACAATAGAATAGTTATATAAGGAGTTAGTTAGTGTTAGTGTGAGGAGAAAGGACAATAGAATAGTTATATAAGGAGTTAGTTAGTGTTAGTGTGAGGAGAAAGGACAATAGAATAGTTATATAAGGAGTTAGTTAGTGTTAGTGTGAGAAGAAAGGACAATAGAATAGTTATATAAGGAGTTAGTTAGTGTTAGTGTGAGGAGAAAGGACAATAGAATAGTTATATAAGGAGTTAGTTAGTGTTAGTGTGAGGAGAAAGGACAATAGAATAGTTATATAAGGAGTTAGTTAGTGTGAGGAGAAAGGACAATAGAATAGTTATATAAGGAGTTAGTTAGTGTTAGTGTGAGGAGAAAGGACAATAGAATAGTTATATAAGGAGTTAGTTAGTGTTAGTGTGAGGAGAAAGGACAATAGAATAGTTATATAAGGAGTTAGTTAGTGTGAGGAGAAAGGACAATAGAATAGTTATATAAGGAGTTAGTTAGTGTTAGTGTGAGGAGAAAGGACAATAGAATAGTTATATAAGGAGTTAGTTAGTGTTAGTGTGAGGAGAAAGGACAATAGAATAGTTATATAAGGAGTTAGTTAGTGTTAGTGTGAGGAGAAAGGACAATAGAATAGTTATATAAGGAGTTAGTTAGTGTTAGTGTGAGGAGAAAGGACAATAGAATAGTTATATAAGGAGTTAGTTAGTGTGAGGAGAAAGGACAATAGAATAGTTATATAAGGAGTTAGTTAGTGTTAGTGTGAGGAGAAAGGACAATAGAATAGTTATATAAGGAGTTAGTTAGTGTTAGTGTGAGAAGAAAGGACAATAGAATAGTTATATAAGGAGTTAGTTAGTGTTAGTGTGAGGAGAAAGGACAATAGAATAGTTATATAAGGAGTTAGTTAGTGTTAGTGTGAGGAGAAAGGACAATAGAATAGTTATATAAGGAGTTAGTTAGTGTTAGTGTGAGGAGAAAGGACAATAGAATAGTTATATAAGGAGTTAGTTAGTGTTAGTGTGAGGAGAAAGGACAATAGAATAGTTATATAAGGAGTTAGTTAGTGTGAGGAGAAAGGACAATAGAATAGTTATATAAGGAGTTAGTTAGTGTTAGTGTGAGGAGAAAGGACAATAGAATAGTTATATAAGGAGTTAGTTAGTGTGAGGAGAAAGGACAATAGAATAGTTATATAAGGAGTTAGTTAGTGTTAGTGTGAGGAGAAAGGACAATAGAATAGTTATATAAGGAGTTAGTTAGTGTTAGTGTGAGGGGAAAGGACAATAGAATAGTTATATAAGGAGTTAGTTAGTGTGAGGAGAAAGGACAATAGAATAGTTATATAAGGAGTTAGTTAGTGTTAGTGTGAGGAGAAAGGACAATAGAATAGTTATATAAGGAGTTAGTTAGTGTTAGTGTGAGGAGAAAGGACAATAGAATAGTTATATAAGGAGTTAGTGTTAGTGTGAAGAGAAAGGACAATAGAATAGTTATATAAGGAGTTAGTTAGTGTTAGTGTGAGGAGAAAGGATAATAGAATAGTTATATAAGGAGTTAGTTAGTGTTAGTGTGAGGAGAAAGGATAATAGAATAGTTATATAAGGAGTTAGTTAGTGTTAGTGTGAGGAGAAAGGACAATAGAATAGTTATATAAGGAGTTAGTGTTAGTGTGAAGAGAAAGGACAATAGAATAGTTATATAAGGAGTTAGTTAGTGTTAGTGTGAGGAGAAAGGACAATAGAATAGTTATATAAGGAGTTAGTTAGTGTTAGTGTGAGGGGAAAGGACAATAGAATAGTTATATAAGGAGATAGTTAGTGTTAGTGTGAGGAGAAAGGACAATAGAATAGTTATATAAGGAGTTAGTTAGTGTTAGTGTGAGGAGAAAGGACAATAGAATAGTTATATAAGGAGTTAGTTAGTGTTAGTGTGAGAAGAAAGGACAATAGAATAGTTATATAAGGAGTTAGTTAGTGTTAGTGTGAGGAGAAAGGACAATAGAATAGTTATATAAGGAGTTAGTTAGTGTTAGTGTGAGGAGAAAGGACAATAGAATAGTTATATAAGGAGTTAGTTAGTGTTAGTGTGAGGAGAAAGGACAATAGAATAGTTATATAAGGAGTTAGTTAGTGTTAGTGTGAGGAGAAAGGACAATAGAATAGTTATATAAGGAGTTAGTTAGTGTTAGTGTGAGGAGAAAGGACAATAGAATAGTTATATAAGGAGTTAGTTAGTGTGAGGAGAAAGGACAATAGAATAGTTATATAAGGAGTTAGTTAGTGTTAGTGTGAGGAGAAAGGACAATAGAATAGTTATATAAGGAGTTAGTTAGTGTTAGTGTGAGAAGAAAGGACAATAGAATAGTTATATAAGGAGTTAGTTAGTGTTAGTGTGAGGAGAAAGGACAATAGAATAGTTATATAAGGAGTTAGTTAGTGTTAGTGTGAGGAGAAAGGACAATAGAATAGTTATATAAGGAGTTAGTTAGTGTGAGGAGAAAGGACAATAGAATAGTTATATAAGGAGTTAGTTAGTGTTAGTGTGAGGAGAAAGGACAATAGAATAGTTATATAAGGAGTTAGTTAGTGTTAGTGTGAGGAGAAAGGACAATAGAATAGTTATATAAGGAGTTAGTTAGTGTGAGGAGAAAGGACAATAGAATAGTTATATAAGGAGTTAGTTAGTGTGAGGAGAAAGGACAATAGAATAGTTATATAAGGAGTTAGTTAGTGTGAGGAGAAAGGACAATAGAATAGTTATATAAGGAGTTAGTTAGTGTTAGTGTGAGGAGAAAGGACAATAGAATAGTTATATAAGGAGTTAGTTAGTGTGAGGAGAAAGGACAATAGAATAGTTATATAAGGAGTTAGTTAGTGTTAGTGTGAGGAGAAAGGACAATAGAATAGTTATATAAGGAGTTAGTGTTAGTGTGAAGAGAAAGGACAATAGAATAGTTATATAAGGAGTTAGTTAGTGTTAGTGTGAGGAGAAAGGATAATAGAATAGTTATATAAGGAGTTAGTTAGTGTTAGTGTGAGGAGAAAGGACAATAGAATAGTTATATAAGGAGTTAGTTAGTGTTAGTGTGAGGAGAAAGGATAATAGAATAGTTATATAAGGAGTTAGTTAGTGTTAGTGTGAGGAGAAAGGACAATAGAATAGTTATATAAGGAGTTAGTTAGTGTTAGTGTGAGGAGAAAGGACAATAGAATAGTTATATAAGGAGTTAGTTAGTGTTAGTGTGAGGGCAAAGGACAAAAGAATAGTTATAAAAAGACAAAGTGTGGTGTATCCTGTTATGTACTTTTATTTTGAAAGAAAATGCCGTCACATCCAGTAAGCCTCGCGAAACTATACGCAATTAGTCGAGAGATGGAGAAAAAAAGGAATACATCAGTTTTGCCTGGGAATTGAACCAGCATCTTCTTCCTTACATGACCAGCAGGAACACACTTTTTATGGTGCAACATAAAACACATATAACACAAAATAGGTAATAAAATAACACAAAATAGAATAACATGATCTGTAACTGAGCTATCAGATCTTGTTATTGTTCATGTGCCTGATGGCCGAGGGGAAAAAACTGTTCAGGTGGTGTGAGGTGTGGGTCTGGATGGACCGTAGTCTCCTGCCTGAGGGGAGAATAGTTTGTGTCCAGGGTGAGAAGAGTCAGCTGTGATCCCACCCACACGCCTCCTGGTCCTGGAGGAGAACAGGTCCTGGAGGGATGGGTGTTTGCAGCCAATAACCTTTTCTGAAACTGTGTTTCAGTTTTATGCTCTACAATCTGAGACACTCTTCCTGAAGATGTGAGACGGGCCTCAACATTGGCAATGTTCAAATACAGGCTGAAAACACTTTTTATTGATTTATTTGTGCATATGACAACTGAAAGTATTTTATACACACTCTTTGATTGACTCCTGATTTTGATTAATTCTGATTGTTTTTATGATTGTATGGTCTAATGTCAATTTGAAATATGATTTTATATTTTTGTATTTGCCTTCTTTTAATTTCCTGTAAAGCACTTTTACTTGCCTTTTTTACAAATTCCACTCTATAAATAAACTTGCTTTGCCCTGCATTGTCTTTAAAGCAGGAATCGCAACCAAAGTCACACACTTTTAAACAAGGAATGGTGATCATTTTAAAAAAAAACACGCTAACAGTAAACAGTGAATCAGAATCAGAAATACTTTATTAATCCCCGAGGGGATATTAAGATTTTTAGCACAATCCCATTCAAGAGCAGACAAAAGGTCTGCCAAATTCCGGTTGGATGATATAGCAGCTGGATGATATTGAATCTTGATGATGTTGCAGTTGGATGATATTGCAGTTGGAGATGGAGAAAAAAAGGAATACATCAGCTTTGCATGGGAATTGAACCCAGCATCTTCTTCCTTACATGACCAGCAGGAACACACTGTGCCACCATAACAACTTAATAAGTGAGGGCACATCTGCCATTGTCTTCTAATCTATGACAGAGCAGGAAGCGGCTAGGAATATGTTTGATGTAAAATGAATTGCAATATCATTGATGAACTGACAATTTACATGCACCTCTTCCAAAAACAGGACCTGCCACGCATCACGGTGCCCTGCACACTGCACCTGTTGTGTGTTTAGGGCAAGGCGGGGCCTCTCACATCGCTCACACCCTCTCACCTTGATAACAAGAAGCCAGCTTTGATTCAGACGTTAAAAGTTTGAAGAAGAACAGGTTTGTGCTGGGTTATGTTTTTCAGTCTAGCGATAACAAACACATCACCTGGTTCAGGCTGGCATGTTGTCAAGCAGTGATGTGTATCAGGTGTATCAGGTGGATGTAGTTTCTACAGGTAGTACATACAAAGTGTGAACACAAGTCAGTTGTGGACTCAACTGTACACAGAATATCCCACGAATTGAAAAAAATCATTGTCAATTTAATCAATTATTGTACTCTTCCTCTCATGTTTCCTGATTTAAAGTAAAATATTGTTTATTTAGCATTTCTTGCCATGTTTTAATGTGTTTGAATGCCACCACTTGGCCCCAAAAGTTAAATATGTGTCAAAGTCAAGGCCCGAATGAATGATCTATGGCCCACGGGAAGACTTTTGATTAGACTTAGACAAACTTTAATGATCCACAAGGGAAATTGTTCCACACAGTAGCTCAGTTACAATGATGGAAAGTGTAAGGATGGAAAGGACAATGCTGGTATAAATAGACTAAATATAGCAATATGAAATATAACATATATACGAATATTTATGAATATATACATAATATGTGTACAGTATATTATATATATATAGGTTTGGTTGTTATCATCAGTCATCAACAATTGAGAACAGAGAAATGGACATTGGAACAGTGTAGGTCTGACTTGGTAGGATATGTACAGCAAGTAGTGGACATGGAGAGAGAGAGAGATCTTTGAAGCGCAGTTTTGGCCGGCCAACAGATCTCTTGCCAGAGGCAAGTTCGCCATACAGGATGTCCTTTGGGATACGTCCATCCTCCATACGGCACACGTGGCCGAGCCAACACAGCCTGCGTTGTCTGAGCAGCGTGAACATGGTAGGAAGACCAGCGCGTTCGAGGACCTGGGCATTCGTCACCTTGTCACTCCAATGGATGCAGAGGATGCGGCGAAGGCAGCGCATGTGGAAGGTGTTCAGTTTGCGCTCCTGTTTGGAGTATGTTGTCCATGTTTCGCTGCCGTAGAGAAGAATGCTGACAATGCAGGCGTTGTACACTGCCATCTTGGTAGGAGTTGTCAGCTTCCGGTTCTCCCAGACGCGGGTCGTGAGGCGCCCTAGGGTTGTGGCAGCCTTGCCGATACGTTTGTTGATCTCACCATCGAGGGACAGATTGTCACTGATGGTGGATCCCAGGTATGTAAATTGGTGTACGACTTTGAGTTGGTACTCATCGATTGTGATGGCTGGTGGAGTGTCCACTTCCTGACTCAGCACATTGGTCTTTTTTAGGCTGATGGTAAGCCCAAAGTCTTTGCAGGCCTGGGAGAATCTGTCCATGAGGCACTGGAGTTCTTGTTCACTGTGCGAAATGACGGCGGCATCATCAGCAAAGAGCATGTCCCGGATGATTGTCTCACGGACTTTGGTCCTTGCTTTAAGACGGGTTAGGTTGAAAAGTCGCCCGTCAGATCTGGTACGTAGATATACCCCTTCTATTGCAGTCCCAAAAGCATGTTTGATGAGCAGGGCAAAGAATATGCCGAAAAGGGTAGGAGCAAGGACGCAACCTTGCTTGACTCTGCTCTTAATGTCAAATGGGTTGGACATGCTACCCTCATACTGGATGGTTGCCTTCATGTCGTCATGAAAAGATCTAATGAGACTATGGAGCTTTGGAGGGCATCCAATCTTGGGTAGGATGCTGAAGAGCCCTTTTCTGCTAACCAGGTCAAAAGCCTTGGTCAGGTCAATGAAGGATATGTACAGGGGCTTCTGTTGTTCCCTGCATTTCTCCTGAAGTTGGCGTAGAGAGAATATCATGTCCACTGTAGAGCGCTTGGCGCGAAAGCCGCATTGAGATTCCGGGTAAATGCGCTCAGCAAGTTTCTGAAGGCGGACAAGCACGACACGGGCATAGAGTTTCCCTACGATATTCAGGAGGGAGATGCCCCTGTAATTGTTACAGTCGCTCCTGTCGCCCTTATTTTTGTGAAGGGTGACAATCTTGGCATCTCTCATGTCTTGCGGCACGGCTCCCTCTTTCCAGCACTGGCAGAGGACATCATGCAAAGGCTGCAGGAGGGTGTCTTTACAGCGCTTGATGAGGTCTGGGGGGATGCCATCAGTACCAGGTGCTTTGCCAGTTGCTAAGCTGTCGATCGCTTTGTGAAGTTCAGCAAGTGTTGGTTCAGCATCTAATTCCTCAATGATGGGCAGCTGTTCAATAGCATCAAGGGCTGAGGCGACGACAGTGTTCTCTCTGGAATAGAGTTCTGAATAGTGCTCTACCCATCTGTCCATCTGCTTGCCCTTGTCAGTGATAACTTCCCCACTGGTGGTCTTTAGGGGGGCTGTTTTGCTCTGTGTTGGGCCCAGAGCAGTCTTGATGCCCTCGTACATCATCCTGATGTTACCAGAGGTAGCTGCAGACTGGATGGATTCACTGAGTTGTTGCCAGTATTCATTGGCACAATGTCTTGCAGTCTGTTGCACTTTGAATTTAAATTTTCCATTTAACTTCACCAGTTTTAGATTATTTTTATTCAAAATCGCTGAATTTTCACATTTACCGTTCAAATACTGAGAAGAGACGGTGCGGTGATCAGCAGCCAGTTGAGGCACGTCACTCAGTTGTGCCTCACCATGGATTGCGCAATGACTCGGCTAACTGCTGGCCTGCTGTGCAGTGAGAGCGTATTGCTATACGAATTATATTATACATTTCCATAGTTTAGTTAGCTGAGGTATATAATGTACAGTGTATTTTGTCAACAACTGTATGTGTGTAACGTATTTCTTGTGCTGAGCAATCATAAAACTGCTGCGAAGACGCACTGGCTGAGGCTCGCAGTAATCCCGCCTCCTGGTGGTAGAGAATGCACCCCCGCCGTAGAATGCACCCCCTGACGTGAGTGTTATATCAACTAAAGCCCACACTTAAACTTTCCACGTGCAAGATTGAATCTATTTAAAAAAGTTATTTAATAAGAAGCCAAAAAGTGCAAAAACAATAATGTTCGTGTTGGAGGAGTTGTGAATGACTGCTGGGCCACAACATTAGGTACACCTGCGGACTGCAGCACGGATTTCATATTTCATTCATTCACAACTCCTCCAACACGAACATTATTGTTTTTGCACTTTTTGGCTTCTTATTAAATTAGTGAATGTATATGTACAGTATGTGTATATGTATGTTTGTACAGTGAATGTATATGTACAGTATGTGTATATGTATGTTTGTACAGTGAATGTATATGTACAGTATGTGTATATGTATGTTTGTACAGTGAATGTATATGTACATGTATGTGTATATGTATGTTTGTACAGTGAATGCATATGTACAGTATGTGTATGTGTATGTTTGTACAGTGAATGTATATGTACAGTATGTGTATATGTATGTTTGTACAGTGAATGTATATGTACATGTATGTGTATATGTATGTTTGTACAGTGAATGTATATGTACAGTATGTGTATATGTATGTTTGTACAGTGAATGTATATGTACATGTATGTGTATATGTATGTTTGTACAGTGAATGTATATGTACATGTATGTGTATATGTATGTTTGTACAGTGAATGCATATGTACAGTATGTGTATGTGTATGTTTGTACAGTGAATGTATATGTACAGTATGTGTATATGTATGTTTGTACAGTGAATGTATATGTACATGTATGTGTATATGTATGTTTGTACAGTGAATGTATATGTACAGTATGTGTATATGTAAGTTTGTACAGTGAATGTATATGTACAGTATGTGTATATGTATGTTTGTACAGTGAATGTATATGTACATGTATGTGTATATGTATGTTTGTACAGTGGAATGTATATGTACATGTATGTGTATATGTATGTTTGTACAGTGAATGCATATGTACAGTATGTGTATGTGTATGTTTGTACAGTGAATGTATATGTACAGTATGTGTATATGTATGTTTGTACAGTGAATGTATATGTACAGTATGTGTATATGTATGTTTGTACAGTGAATGTATATGTACATGTATGTGTATATGTATGTTTGTACAGTGAATGCATATGTACAGTATGTGTATGTGTATGTTTGTACAGTGAATGTATATGTACAGTATGTGTATGTGTATGTTTGTACAGTGAATGTATATGTACAGTATGTGTATATGTATGTTTGTACAGTGAATGTATATGTACAGTATGTGTATGTGTATGTTTGTACAGTGAATGTATATGTACAGTATGTGTATATGTATGTTTGTACAGTGAATGTATATGTACAGTGTGTGTATATGTTTTAAATAGGTTAAAATTCAATCTGCACTTTGTTAGAATATATAACAAATTGGACCAAGCTATATTTCCAACAAAGAGAAATCATTATTTCTTCTAGATTTTCCAGAACAAAAATTTTAAAAGAAATTCAAAAGACTTTGAAATAAGATTTAAATTTGATTCTACAGATTTTCTAGATTTGCCAGAATATTTTTTTTTGAATTTTAACCATAATAAGTTTGAAGAAATATTTCACAAATATTCTTCGTCGAAAAAACAGAAGCTAAAATGAAGAATTAAATTAACATTTATTTATTATTCTTTACAATAAAAAAAAAAAATTTACTTGAACATTGATTTAAATTGTCAGGAAAGAAGAGGAAGGAATTTAAAAGGTAAAAAGGTATATGTGTTTAAAAATCCTAAAATAATTTTTAAGGTTGTATTTTTTCTCTAAAATTGTCTTTCTGAAAGTTATAAGAAGAAAAGTAAAAAATTAAATGAATTTATTTAAACAAGTGAAGACCAAGTCTTTAAAATATTTTCTTGGATTTTCAAATTCTATTTGAGTTTTGTCTCTCTTAGAATTAAAAATGTCGGGCAAAGCGAGACCAGCTTGCTAGTAAATAAATACAATTTAAAAAATAGAGGCAGCTCACTGGTAAGTGCTGCTATTTGAGCTATTTTTAGAACAGGCCAGCGGGCTACTCATCTGGTCCTTACGGGCGAGCTGGTGCCCGCGGGCACCGCGTTGGTGACCCCTGGTCAGGATGGTTCGCTTCCCCTTTGGTCCAGATGACACGATGTCAAATATTTCCAAAAACTATTTGAAATGTGGACTCGTCAGACCACAGAACACTTTTCCACTTTGCACCAGTCCATCTTAGATGATCTCGGTCCCAGAGAAGCCGACGGCGTTTCTGGGTGTTGTTGATAAATGGCTTTCGCTTTGCATAGTAGAGTTTTAACTTGCACTTACAGATGTAGCGACCAACTGTAGTTACTGACAGTGGTTTCCTGAAGTGTTCCTGAGCCCATGTGGTGATATCCTTTAGATTGATGTCGGTTTTTGATACAGTGCCGTCTGAGGGATCGAAGGTCACGGGGAGTGATTTCTCCAGATTCTCTGAACCTTTTGATTATATTATGGACCGTAGATGTTGAAATCCCTAAATTTCTTGCAATTGCACTTTGAGAAAGGTTGTTCTTAAACTGTTTGACTATTTGCTCACGCAGCTGTGGACAAAGTGGTGTACCTCGCCCCATCCTTTCTTGTGAAAGACTGAGCATTTTTTGGGAAGCTGTTTTTATACCCAATCATGGCACCCACCTGTTCCCAATTAGCCTGCACACCTGTGGGATGTTCCAAATAAGTGTTTGATGAGCATTCCTCAACTATATAGAATAGAATAAAATAGTTATATAAAGACAAAATGTGGTTTATCCTGTTATGTACTTTTATTTTGAAAGAAAATGCCGTCACATCCAGTAAGCCTTGCGAAACTATACGCAATTAGTCGAGAGATGGAGAATGGGAATTGAACCAGCATCTTCTTCCTTACATGACCAGCAGGAACACACTGCGCCACCATAACAACTTGCTAAGTGAGGGCACATCTGCCATTGTCTTCTAATCTATGACAGAGCAGGAAGCGGCTAGGAATATGTTTGATGTAAAATGAACTGCAGTCTCATTCATGAACTGACAATTTACATGCACCTCTCCCAAAAACAGGACCTGCCACGCATCACGGTGCCCTGCACACTGCACCTGTTGTGTGCCTCTCACATCGCTCACACCCTCTCACCTTGCTTCCAAGAAGCCAGCTTTGATTCAGACGTTAAAAGTTTGAAGAAGAACAGGTTTGTGCTGTGTTATGTTTTTCAGTTTAGTGAAAGCCAACACATCACCTGGTTCAGGCTGGCATGTTGTCAAGCAGTGATGTGTATCAGGTGTATCAGGTGGATGTAGTTTCTACAGGTAGTACATACAAAGTGTGAACACAAGTCAGTTGTGGACTCAACTGTACACAGAATATCCCACGAATAGAAAAAAATCATTGTCAATTTAATCAATTATTGTACTCTTCCTCTCATGTTTTCCGATTTTAAAGTAAAATATTGTTTATTTAGCATTTCTTGCCATGTTTTAATGTGTTTGAATGCCACCACTTGGACCCAAAAGTTAAATATGTGTCAAAGTCAAGGCCCGAATGAATGATCTATGGCCCACGGGAAGACTTTTGATTAGACTTAGACAAACTTTAATGATCCACAAGGGAAATTGTTCCACACAGTAGCTCAGTTACAATGATGGAAAGTGTAAGGATGGAAAGGACAATGCTGGTATAAATAGACTAAATATAGCAATATGAAATATAACATATATACGAATATTTATGAATATATACATAATATGTGTACAGTATATTATATATATATAGGTTTGGTTGTTATCATCAGTCATCAACAATTGAGAACAGAGAAATGGACATTGGAACAGTGTAGGTCTGACTTGGTAGGATATGTACAGCAAGTAGTGGACATGGAGAGAGAGAGAGAGAGAGAGAGAGAGAGAGAGAGAGAGAGAGAGAGAGAGAGAGATCAGAAGGCATAAGAAAAAGTGTCTACAGAAGGTGTCAGGTATTTGGCAGATATCATCTATTGCTGTATGGCGAGTGATTATGCAGCTGGATGGAATGCGGAATGAAGGAGTGCACACTGCGGGAATAATATCATCTTCTAAGTTAGTATTAGAACCGGCCCGCAGGCCACAGCCGCCTGCTGCAGTTTTGCACGCACCAATACTCCATCAGTGTTGGCGCTGGGAATTTTCAAAAAGTCATAAAAATGGGGTCCCACAGTAAATATTTGGGGTGCCACTTTTTTAATAAAATAATAATAATAATGGATTAGATTTTATATCGCGCTTTTCTATTGTTAGATACTCAAAGCGCTCACAGAGAAGTGAGAACCCATCATTCATTCACACCTGGTGGTGGTAAGCTACATTTGTAGCCACAGTTGCCCTTTTTGTAACCATTTTGCAAACAAATGATAAATGTATACATTATCCTGTTATATCTCACATTCTATATTGTGTCTTGGAAAAAGGTTGTCCTAAATGTTACTTAAAGGCCTCCTGAAAGCCACTACTAGCGACCACGCAGTCTGATAGTTTATATATCAATGATGAAATCTTAACATTGCAACACATGCCAATACGGCCGGGTTAACTTGTAAAGTGACATTTTACATTTCCCGCCACACTTCCGGTTGAAAAAGCCTTCGGAGGATGACGTATGCGTGTGACGTAGCCCGGGGAACAGAGGTATGCCTTCCCCATTGAACACAATACAAAAAAGCTCTGTTTTCATTTCATAATTCCACAGTATTCTGGACATCTGTGTTGTTGAATGTTTTGCAATTTGTTTAATGAACAATGGAGGCTGCAAAGAAGAACGTTGTAGGTGGGATCGGTGTATAGCGGCTGGCTGTAGCAACACAACAAGGATTACTCACTTGGATAGCAGACGCGCTAGCCGATGCTAACCGGCCACCGCACGGATGATCGGGTGAAGTCCTTCGTCGCGCCGTCGATCGCTGGAACGCAGGTGAGCACGGGTGTTGATGAGCAGAGCAGATGAGGGCTGGCTGGTGTAGATGGAGCGCTAATGTTTTTATCATAGCTCTGTGAGGTCCGGTTGCTAAGTTGCTAAGTCAGCCTTAGCGTCGTTAGCAACAGCATTGTTAAGCTTTGCCAGGCTGAGATCTATTGACCGTGTAGTTACATGTACACGGTTTAATAGTATTGTTGATCTTCTGTCTATCCTTCCAGTCAGGGATTTATTTATTTTGTTTCTATCTGCATTTGAGACAGATGCTATCACGTTAGCTCATGCTAAAGAGCTTCGTCGATGTGTTGTCGTGGAGATAAAAGTCACTGTGAATGTCCATTTCGCGTTCTCGACTCTCATTTTCAAGAGGATATAGTATCCCAGGTGGTTTAAAATACAAATCCGTGATCCACAATAGAAAAAGGAGAGAGTGTGGAATCCAATGAGTCAGCTTGTACCTAAGTTACGGTCAGAGCGAAAAAAGATACGTCCTGCACTGCACTCTAGTCCTTCACTCTCACGTTCCTCGTCCACGAATCTTTCAACCTCGCTCAAATGAATGGGGTAATCGTCGCTTTCTCGGGCCGAATAGCTCTAGCTGCGTTGAAAACAATAGGAAAATATGAGGGAGTGAACAACTGACAACGTCACGCTACTTCCGGTAGGGGCAAGGTTGTTTTTTAATCAGAGACCAAAAGTTGCGAACTTTATCAACGTTGTTCTATACTAAATCCTTTCAGCAAAAATATGGCAATATCGCAAAATGATCAAGTATGACACATAGAATGGATCTGCTATCCCCGTTTGAATAAAAAAAAATCATTTCAGTAGGCCTTTAATTCATTAAAAAAAAATACAAAAGAAAACACATTTTTATGCATATGTAAATGTATTCAGTTATAAACATTCACTTTCTTCTTTCCTTCATGGATCTAAAATTTACCGCTGCCGGTATTTTTTTCTATATTTTCAGAATGTGTTTTGTTCTATTTTTGGCCAAAGTAAGACAAAGAAAACATTCTGAAGTTGTCTTTATTTTTTAGTTTTAATGCCCACGTGTGCACAGATTTTCCTCCATGCGGCCCCTGAGCTAAAATGAGTTTGACGCCCCTGATCTAGTGGTACGCCAAATAATCACTTGATTATTTAGGGTGCTGGGATCAGCTGTGCCAGGCTGAGAGCTGCAGGCAAGACTTCGCCCAAAACACGGCCACTCTCCCACAGACACACACTGAGACGAGCAGACACAGACAGAGACTGTGACACATCAGTGTTGGCGCGAAAAATGTTCTATTTATTTTAAGTGGACCCCGCCTTAAACAAGTTGAAAAACTTGTTGGGGTGTTACCATTTAGTGGTCAATTGTACAGAATATGTACTGTACTGTGCTATCTACTAATAAAAGTCTCAATCAATCAATCAATCAATTAAAATACTTTTACAGTAGTGTTTTGTTTACCTATATCTAAACACAGTGTTACTGATCAAAATGTGTGTAATGTTACAGCAGCCAAATATGTTAAATATACCTGTTGAATAAACCTCTGCCTGGGTTAGATAGAAAGCACTGGCTGGATGCCAAGTGTAGTTTTGGTTGCAACTCGCTATGCTCCTCCTACTACTTAAATACGTCATTACTCAGTTGCATAAAAGACATTTGCCTTGCAGAAGAGCGTATGAAACCATTGCAGCCTGTGAACGTACATGTATGTGTGCACTACATACTTCATTCACCATCACGTCTGATGGTGAATGTCAACTGGATTTGGAGGACATGATGGATCATTGTGCAAAGATGTCAACTCTAGAAGAGGATCAGCAGCAGTGTTGTGTGTGTTTAGAGACGTGCAAAGATCCAGTGTCTCTCAGCTGTCATCACTGCTTCTGTGTCCACTGCTTGGACACACTCAGAGGACAACATGCAAGCAAGACATGTCCACTTTGCACAAGGAGAGCATCATTCGAACTACCACCGTGGAACAACTTTGTTTTGGAGACAAAGGAGGACAACCTGGCGCACAACAAGACGGCCGACATTACAAGTGAAATGTCAAGGGGATTTGTGGATGCTGTTGAGGCAGGAAGTCAGGCGCAACAAAGTCTAACAAGTAAAGAATTGTCTGGACTTGTCGAGTTGCTGTGGCCAATAAGGAAGTCACAACAATTGTCGAGAAAATGGACAAAAAAAGGATTGACAGCACGCAGCGGATCCTGCAGTTGGGTGCAAAGCATGTTATTGTGGAGTTGAGTTGAGTTTGTGTTTATTTGACACATGCATGCATACAACATGATATATCACACTTTCTAGTTTCTCTATTCAACATGTTGGAAAAGGAGTAGGAAGTGTTAAAATTAAAACTTAAAATTTAAATGTTAAAATTATGGAATATGACAGAATCAGATGAATCCACCCTGCATTTGTTTTGGTATTGTCATATTGTGTCTTCCTTTTGGGTGGAAGTTGACAAAATGTGTTTAATGATTGGTTTGTTTATGAAGCCTGATGTGGTTTCTGGTATTTTAGGAGAGTTCATTGACAATCATGACTTAGTCAATTTAATTATAGTAATTGGTAAAAGGTTTATTTTTAAGGCCAAAAACAGATATTCACTTAGTATTACTTTCTTTAAAACATTTATTCAGTATTTTTTAACTTTAGAAATTTGCATGGTTGAAAACGATAAAGAAGCCAAAAAACATTAAAAAAAAGATGCGAAGTCCTCAAAGGCTTATTTTGAAAGTGTAATTATGTTTATAGATTATATGCTATCTGTTGTTGTGTTCCTTAATTTGAGTGACCTGGACATAATCTGGACAGTACATAAATGCCTTTTCTGAACATGCAAATTTGTTTTTATATTATATGCAATCTGTTGTGTTCCCTAATTTTTTATTTTTGTATTTTTTTTAAAAAAATTGTATTTTTAAAAAAAAAATTTCATTGTACATGAATGAAGGTGTGCGTTGCTGAGCCCGACTTGGACATTATCTGGACTGGACCTGGTTTTAAAAAACCCTTTAAACAAATCTAATTTAATTATTTTTTTTTTTTAAATAAAATAAGATAAATAAATATTTTCTTGGATAAAAAAACCGACCTAAAAAAATAAAAAAACAATTTTTTTTTGTTTTTTTTATTAAATCAACATAAAAAACACAATATATACCTTATATATCAATATAGATCAATACAGTCTGCAGGGATACAGTCCGTAAGCACACATGATTGTATTTCTTTATGAAAAAAAAAAAAAAAGTATATATATATATATATATATATATATATATATTTTTTTTTTTTTTTTCACCGTGGGACAAATTTGAATGGATGGTTGAAATAAACTCAGAATGTTCATCATGGTTCTTCTTCTTTGTACACTTTGGAGAAGTGGGTAGGAGTGAGGTGTGATCTGGGGTTAAAAATACAACCCCAGGAAAAAACCAGGTGAGTTACCAAATGGTCAAAAACGTAGGTAACATAGGCAAAGAAGTGGTGTTGAAATTATATGGTAGGAAAATTACCAGCTGAGTGGAAAGAAGCTGTAATAATTCCAATATGCAAACCAGGAAAAGACCCGGAAGAGGCAGGTAATTATAGGCCTATAGTGTTGACTTCAAATTTGGGCAAAGTTATGGAAAACATGTATAATGAAAGACTAGTATATTATTTAGAGTCAAAATAAATAATAAAAAAAACTATCAAAGTGGATTTCGGAAAGCAAATTAGAAATTAGAATAGTCACAAATTAGAAAAGGACAAATAAATAAATAAAGTATAATTGCAGTATTTTTGACATAGCAGGGGTCGGCAACCCAAAATGTTGAAAGAGCCATATTGGACCAAAAATACAAAAACAAATCTGTCTGGATGCCTCAAAAAATTAAAAGCCATATTACACACAGATAGTGTGTCATGAGATATAAATTGAATTAAGAGGACTTAAAGGAAACTAAATGAGCTCAAATATAGCTACAAATGAGGCATAATGATGCAATATGTACATATAGCTAGCCTAAATAGCATGTTAGCATCGATTAGCCTGCAGTCATGCAGTGACCAAATATGCCTGATTAGCACTCCACACAAGTCAATAACATCAACAAAACTCACCTTTGTACATTCATGCACAACATTAAAAGTTTGGTGGACAAAATGAGACAGAAAAAGAAGTGGCATAAAACACGTCCTAGAAAGTCGGAGAAAGTTGTACATGTAAACAAAATACGGTGAGTTCAAGGACCGCCAAAATTAGTAGGACAAAACGGCGCTCGCCAAATACTCGAATCAGTGAAGCATGTTTAATATAAACAGTGTGATTTGTAACAATTAGGGAGGCTTGTGTCATGTTTGTCCTCCTACACAAACCATATTAAAACAAAAAATAAAAAATTTTCCCCTCATCTTTTTCCATTTTTCATACATTTTTGAAAAAGCTCCAGAGAGCCACTAGGGCGGCGCTAAAGAGCCGCATGCGGCTCTAGAGCCGCGGGTTGCCGACCCCAGACAGATAAAGCTTATATTGATTGATTGATTGAAACTTTTATTAGTATATTGCACAGTACAGTACATATTCCCTACAATTGACCACTAAATGGTAACACCCCAATAAGTTTTTCAACTTGTTTAAGTCGGGGTCCACGTAAATCAGGGGTGTCCAAAGTGCGGCCCGCAGGTAATTTTTTAACGGCCCCACGACACATTCTAAAAATACCATAAAAAACTAAACAAAACATAAAAAGTGGTATAAAAGAGCAAACAGGTGAAATGTAAAAAGAAAATGTTGCATTGTTGACTCTAATAACATAAGTTGCCATGCAGGCTGTTTCTTTCTTTAAAAAATAATAATGAATCAAAATCAATGTCATTATGAATTATTGACCTATTCAAGACTCCAATTACGTCACATTAAATATTCCACTTTGAGATATTTTTGGGGGAAAATGTTGCATATTTTGTGTTTGCCATATAAAAAAACTAAGCTGTTTTTTTTTTTTTTTAAAGAAGGGCCTAAAACGAACAAACAAAAAACATAAACAACAATAAAACTTATAATTGACGGATAGATCTGAAGTCGATCTCGAGATTATTGTGTTAAAAGTAAAAAGTAAAAAATGTATTAATTATTTTTTAACACTTTAACGAGTAGGACCCTTTTGGTTCCCCAATCATTTTAGTGGGACTTTTTTTTTTAAGTGTCATTTCTCAAAAAATTATAATTAGTTAAAATCAATGTTGTTATGAGTTATTGACCTTTTTAAGGCTCCAATTATTATATAATCTCAAATATTCCACTTAAAAATCTTTATTGGGTGAAAATATTGTATATTTTGTGTTTTTCCCACAAAAAACAGGATTTTCTTTGACAAAAAGGGCACACAACTTAAATCTTTAACAACGTTATATTGACAGATAGACCTAATGTTGATCTAGAGATTTAAACCTTGAGTAATAATAATAATAATAATACTAAATTATAACACTTTTTTTTTTCTTTTTTTTTTACCAAAACCCTTTGGGGTATCCGGGATCAAGCCTGAGTGGAGGCCTAAATGTATATTTTTTATACATATATTGTATTGGTTTTTTAAATAAAAAATATCAAAATGGCCCCCGCTTGCTTTGATTTTTCAGTGTGCGGACCTCAGTGGAAAAAGTTTGGACACCCCTGACGTAACTCAATTCATGGTAATATGTTGTGGAAACATGGGTTGCTGATTAAATTAAATAAAATTGGGATTAAAGGAAAAATGTAGAGATGGATAAAATACTTCTTAACAAGTAGGAACATTTTATACACCATACAAACATGTAACCATTGATCATTCCCTAAAGTTTAATCTTTTTTGTTGGTCAAATAGTGTACGGTGTTATTTTATTGTGAAAAGCACACACCGGACCGGAAGCAATGTCATTAGTTTCCGGGTCCCTGACGCGATAGTCGCTCCCGCTACAGCAGCGCATCTTTCGGTTGTTTTTGTGCAGGTTTGTTACTTCCCTTTGCGAATTAGATGTATTTTTCTATACATAACCGAATTTTTCATCCCAGTCTGGCGGGTTGTGAGTCATTGTTCGCCACGTGTATAGTTTCCGAATCTGATAGCCGAGCAAGCTAACAGCTAATAATAACAAGGGACGCATTTTTTTACTTCAACCTATTTTTTTTATTCTTCTATCTCTGCACACAGCGACCTTACAACTTCTCATTGTTTGCACTTTTATACACATGTGGTGCTTCAACAGCCCAAATCCAGCGTGTAACATTAGCAGATCGCAGCGAGCTAGCACAACAACACCAATGTAACTTTATTTATACTAAAATATATCTTTATTTACACTATGTTTTAATGACAGTATGTTACAAGGCGACGTGACGTCACATGCCTGACTAGTCCATAAAGCCACTTGTATTCTCTCAAAATGAAAATGAAAATCATTTATTAGCGCTCATCCATCCATCCATTTCCTACCGCTTGTCCCTTTTGGGTAGCGGGGGTTGCTGGAGCCTATCTCAGCTGCATTCGGGCGGAAGGCGGGGTACACCCTGGACAAGTCGCTATGTAATGTTAAACATGCCTGTTTTACATGGATTGGCATTCCTTTGCTGTTTTATTTAAACTATAACCAGTGTTGGGTTAGTTACTGAAAACCAATAACTAGTTACCAGAGGTGGGTAGAGTAGCCAGAAATTGTACTCAAGTAAGAGTACTGTTACTTTAGAGATTTATTACTCAAGTAAAAGTAAGGAGTAGTCACCCAAATATTTACTTGAGTAAAAGTAAAAAGTATGTTTTGAAAAAACTACTCAAGTACTGCGTAACTGATGAGTAACCTGTTCGTTTAATGATGACGGCAACAAATAATGCACAAAAACATAAAAATAGCAAGGAGCAAATTCAGAGCCAGGAATATCTCGTAAGCAACTAAAACAATAATATATGTTAAATAATAGTACATTAACATAAAAAAATTAAGGCAAATTGAGCCACAATAACTTAACAGCACCATAGGATCAGAAGGCAGAGATTACAAAGGAAAATAACAAGTTAGCCTTTACGCAAACCATAAACTGATAGGTGTGGGCTGCACCTGGGAACACACTGTGCACTTCTGATTGGTGTTTCTATGCATGCGTGTGTGTGCGACTGTGTGTGTGTATTTGTGTCTCTGTCTGTCTATGAGGCTGCGGTGCGTAAATAAATGTCCCCACACGATGTACATTTGACAGTGATTCGTAGCAGGGAAGCTAACATCAGCCTACGGTGACAGCCAAAATATCTACTTACGTTACTTACCGCAATGTGCTTCCTCAAATTTGATGTTGAGTTCATGTAAGCTTAAGCTTGTTAATCATGTGACCACCTGGCTCTGTTTGATTGGTGAAACGGAGTCAAACGTCACCAGTGACTGCATTGGATTGGTGAAATGGAGTCAAACGTCACCAGTGACTGTATTTGATTGGTGAAACGCAGGCATGCGATAGATCCTACTTTGAAGGTCTGTCTGACAAACCAAAACAAACAAAGCGTGCATTAACAGATCGATAAAAATCAGTAGCGGAGAGCGAGCTGAATGTAGATAAATGGAGCGGAGTAAAAGTAGCGTTTCTTCTCTATAAATATACTCAAGTAAAAGTTGCATTAAAACTACTCTTTAGAAGTACAATTTATCCCAAAAGTTGCATCGGAGTCTGTGTCTCTCTCTACTAGCTTCGTCGAAGCATGTTGCTTTTGTTGCTGTTTCAGCAGATTTGAATTGCTGTTTTGGGCAGTAGATAGGATCTTTGATCCAAGACACAACTTACATTTAACTAAAATGTTCTTTTCTTTTGCTCGACAAAAGAAAAGTAGTGGGAATATCTCCATGTTAAGAAACTCGACTCCATGATGTCTTGTTAGTAAACACAGACATGCCACGCCCCACCCCCCACCCCACACACAGCGCGCCTCTCTCTTCTCCGGCTTGTGAGACAGGAAGAATCAGAAGGACGACACTGCAACTCTCCAATAAAACACACTCAGATCTTCTGTTTCTAGCCGATACTACATAAAAAATAACGTAAAATAACGCAGTAACGCATCATGTAGTAACGGTAACTGAGTTACTGAATATAAAAAAATAACGCTTTAGACTACCGGTAACCAGTAGTCTAACGTGTTATTTTGTAACACTGACTATAACAAATAGGGATGTTACAAGAACAATATTTGAAACGTTCAAAATGTAGACCAGTGCTTCTCAATTATTTTCCATTACAAGAAGAAAATATATATTTTCACCGTGACTAAATATAGTATAATTTGTCTCTAAAATTGTTTCAAGTACACGCCTGCATAACGTTGCATCCTTGTTAGCGCTAAAGAAAACACACCCGTCAAGCGCTACATATGCTTTGTCATATTCTAGTACGGCAAAAAAAGAATGTTCCCAGAGGTCAGACGCCCCCCCCCCCCCGGAATTGCACCGTACTCCCACAGTGGGGCCCGCCCCACTATTTGAGTAAGACTGACATAGGCCACCTAACAACTAACTCGCCTTATACTTTTGTCATGTTGTATTTTTGCTTTATTTGTTTTTTTACATGATGACCCTTGCCATCACTTTGTTGTATGTTGTTTCCTAGGTTACCGGATCAGGTCGTTCCAGGACGATGGACAACCTGGCAGCGAATAAGAACTACACGACCGCTCAGGCATGGCAGGGCCAGACCACCTGGTCCCCAGCCTCAACGATCCACACTTTGTCCACCTACCAGCGCTCCGCCCAGAGGACGCATTACAACCCCCAGCAGGCACCCGACAGCTGCTTCCTCAGCACCATGGCGTCCGTGTCGCCCGCCTCGCTCTTTGCCGGCGGCGAATCCCAAACGTTCACTTTTGATCAGCAGGGCCACCCGACGCCAGTGCTGCCGGTGGACACGCGTGGTCCCCTGCAAACTTTGCCCGGAGCACCACCATCGTCACACAAGGCATCTTTTCAGTCTGCGTTGACCAATCAACCATTTCAGGGCGTGTCATCACTGCCTTCTTTTCAAAGTGTCCTCCAGGAGTCCGCTGCCTTCAGCCAGTCCTCGCCAGCTCCTCTAATGGTGTCTCAGTCGGCGTCGTCCTCGCACTGCGGTGGTAACGTCTCACTTTTTTTTTTATATCCGCCAAGTGCGTTGTTGTCACGAGCATGAGTTTACTTGTATCTCAAATTTCAACAAGCATTAATTCTATCTTGTCTAGGGACAATACTATAGGACAGGCCTGGGCAATTATTTTGACTCGGGGGCCACATTTAGAGAATAAAAATGTATCTGGGGGCCGGTATATCTATTTTTTAGGAAAACTAATGCAAAACCTCACAATAAAGTCTGATTGAATGCTAAAAATGTTATGACAGACCGCCTTAAAAACGGATTGGAATTTTATTTTTTTCTATGAACGATAAAACCCTGAATATTGAGAACATATGAACGTCACACCCCCTCTCAATCGACATATTTTACAATCAAGCCACACCCACACTGCTTGGTGCCTCGTCTGACCTGCTGTGACGTAGATTACCGTAGTAACTAGTAGGGTTGTACGGTATACGGGTATTAGTATAGTACCGCGATACTAATGAATCATATTCGGTACCATACCGGTCCGCCGCACCTTAAGATTTTTTGTTAAAATAAAGCCAATAATGCAATTTTTTCTGGTCTGAAAAGTATCGAAATAATATTGGTATCAGGACAACACTAGTGGCTAAAATATCATGCAAAAGCACAGATTCCTTTGTATAGTTCAAGACTTACGGTCATTAGAAAACATCACTGCACATCATAATGGCAGCTACACTTTCCATCTTAAAGATATAAAAAACATTTTTGGGAATGCCCGGCGGGCCAGATTGAAAAGCTTAACGGGCCTTAATTTGCCCAGGTCTGCTATAGGAAGTAAACTTGGAGACTAATAGGCACAACTAAAATGACGGATAAAGGTGAATTTTTTTCGTATTAGTTTAGATTTTTGTCCCTCAGCGTCCATAAAAATCACATGACCGAGCATTTTGGGCAGTTATGCAAATTAGACTGTGGTGCATACCCACTGTCACACATAGAATGCAGTCCTGTGGGAGGCACTGGCATGCTTTAGAGTAGTCAGTGTACACTTATAGAACAGTGTAGAATTATTGTTCGCTAAAAATTATTGAAACTCAGTAATGTGGCTGTGAATATCACAAACTCAGAAAATACGTTTTTGGACACAGGAGAACTTTCTGGGCAAAATGATTCTAATCATAGTCAATAGTAGGAAATAATTTAAATATTTGATTAGAATTGCTAAACTGCTATTCTGTGTTTTTATCTGATTATTGTCATGATGTTGAAAAATTGAAGTGTCAGTATCAACATTGGTATGGCCCATATTGTCCCTGTAACCACTTGGTATTTGATTGAACCCCCAATTTACGGTATTGCCCAAAACTAATGTAAAGTATCCATCCAACAGAATAATAAGTGTAGATGGAACCATGTTACAACATAAAGTAACCAACTATCAACAGTAAATTAGCAAGTGGATTTATAACAGTTTGCCAAATACTGTCATACAATGGTTCTCAAAATCTTTCCCCCAAGTATCACCATAAAGACCAACATTAAGATACACTACCGTACAGGCCTAAATATTCATTAAAAACAAGGCAGAGGTTTTATTTAACAGGTATATTTAATATATTTGGCCGCTGTAACATTACACACATTTTGATCAGTAACACTGTGTTTAGATATAGGAAAACAAAACACTACCTTAAACGTATTTTAATCAAGTGATTATTTGGCGTACCACTAGATCAGGGGCGTCAAACTCATTTTAGCTCAGGGGCCGCATGGAGGAAAATCTGTGCACACGCTGGCATTAAAACTAAAAAATAAGGACCACTTCTGAATGTTTTCTTTGTCTTACTTTGGCCAAAGATAGAACAAACACATTCTGAAAATATTACAATTGAAATATAGAAAAAAATGCAGTAAATTTTAGACCTATAAAGGAAAGAAGAAAGTGAATGTTTATAACTGAATACATTTACATATGCATAAAAATGTGTTTTCTTTTGTATTATTTTTTTAAATGAATTAACCTTTATGACAACCTTTTTCCAAAACACAATGTAGAATGTGAAATATAACAGGATAATGCATACATTTATCATTTGTTTTCCAAACGGTTACAAAAAAGTGGGCCGGTTCTAATATTAATCAAACATCATCCCGGGGGCCATAGATAATTTATATATATATATATATATATATATATATATATATATATATATATATATATATATATATATATATATATATATATATTGCAATATATATATATATATATATATATATATATTGCAATATATATATATATATATATATATATATATTGCAATATATATTTTAGGCCGCATCACACAACCCTCTAAAATATATTCTAAAGTATTTTATATTGTTAATGTCCCTTGACAAGATCTATGATTAATGCTTGCTTGTAGATGGCTTGGTTTTCTAACAATTCTGTATTTAGGGATAATCCGTACATAGAATGTGTTATAATACTGCATTAATATTGGTAGTTCACATGGTTGTTGTTGGATGTGGATATCACAATTTGTGTTTTCCTCTGCAGCCTCAAGTAACTCTGCTCACCCTGATAAAGACGGAACACTTTTAACACCGGTGAGGCTAAGAAGACTTCCGTCTGCACACCCTGTTGTGTTGTAGCATATCTACTTGCACAATATAATTAATATCAGCTGATGTTTCTGACGCAGTTCTTGTGTTGGATCTCATTAGTTGTAGTAATCAAAAACAATAAATCATGTTTCCCTTTTTTATTTTTTAGACAAGGCGTTCTTCGATTTTACTTCAACGTTCACTTTTACTCAAACAGCTGTCAGCGATGAACAAACTGGTGAGTGTTTGAACCTCAGAAAACTTGTACATTAATGTGAATGTTTTATTTCGGTCAGATTGTGGAAAAAACTCATCAACAGCTGCACACACACCAATGAAAATGTGTCATTGCTGTTACGAGACATAGCAGTAAGCAGCATATCATGCACCGTCTTCAAAGAGGAATTACACTTTTTCTTAAAAGAAAATTGCCTATCATTCACAATCCTTATGAGACAAAACAAAAACTGCTCGCAAGATGCAGCCAAAAGTGCTACCTGCATTTTAAACTAGGAATTTACCTATTTCACCAGTAATGCCTTCTAAAGAATCACCCAAAAAACACCAACAACTTGTCATATACATACTGTAAGTATATACTGTTTGTAACAGGCACATTCAAGGTAATATTTACAGTATCAGCTGTTGATTTCACAGCGTGCATAGCAACGAACGCTACTTGCATAAGCAACAACAATTACTACCGGTACTAATCATGGCCAGAACCTTACATTTTTGATCCTGAATGTAAGGGAGATGAGTTACAAGTTTTAGAAGCTTAGCACATTCAACTATAGTAAAACACTAAGCTATCATGTAGCGCTAATGCTCAGTACAAAAACAAGTCGCTTACAATGTCCGCTTTTACTGGGATGCTGACCAATGGGATGGTTGTATCTTTCAGCACATATCTTGTACTCCCCGTTTAGATTATGAATTCAGCAAAATCCTCAGGTAAAAAATGTTGGGAAGAAAACGAGCATCTGCCCAGCGATGTCTTTTTTTTACATTTTTATTAACACACTTTAAAAGTACAATTTCAATGATGTGCATTTATTAGAATAAAAAAAAGAATGGAAATTATGGCAAGCCGAACATTTTTTTTATGTAAACTATTTTCCATAAAACACACATGGAGGCTATAAAGAGTGTTTTATTTAATTAATTAAAAAAACTAATCGATAGATTACTCGATGACTAAAATAATCCATAGCTCCCGCCTTAGTGTCTGTAATAAATGTATGCTAGCATGTCTGCAAACATTTTTTTTAAATTTAAGATTTATTTAGGATTTTCAATTTTTATAACACATTTACAGCCCAATACATTCAAATGTTGGCAATGCAAATGCCCACAAAACACCACAAACAACAGAGGGAAGGAGACAACAAGAAGACACATTTCAATAAGACTAATCTTAACAATTAGTGGAGACAAAAAGTATATAAAAACATACATATATATATATACACTACCGTTCAAAAGTTTGGGGTCACATTGAAATGTCCTTATCTTTGAAGGAAAAGCACTGTACTTTTCAATGAAGATAACTTTAAACTAGTCTTAACTTTAAAGAAATACACTCTATACATTGCTAATGTGGTAAATGACTATTCTAGCTGCAAATGTCTGGTTTTTGGTGCAATATCTACATAGGTGTATAGAGGCCCATTTCCAGAAACTATCACTCCAGTGTTCTAATGGTACAATGTGTTTGCTCATTGGCTCAGAAGGCTAATTGATGATTAGAAAACCCTTGTGCAATCATGTTCACACATCTGAAAACAGTTTAGCTCGTTACAGAAGCTACAAAACTGACCTTCCTTTGAGCAGATTGAGTTTCTGGAGCATCACATTTGTGGGGTCAATTAAACGCTCAAAATGGCCAGAAAAAGACAACTTTCATCTGAAACTCGACAGTCTATTCTTGTTCTTAGAAATGAAGGCTATTCCACAAAATTGTTTGGGTGACCCCAAACTTTTGAACGGTAGTGTATATATATATATATATATATATATATATATATATATATACACACACACACACCCACATACACAAATACAGTAAAGTGTTATGAAAAAAATAAAACCAAGTATATGCATATTTGTATACAAACATACGTACATACATACATGAAATCCCCCCTAAAAAGAGAACCAAAAAAACCCAAAACTAAACAAAAAAAATAAGGTAATAGTACAATTAAATTAGTGTGCGCCGCTACTATACCTTGGAACGTAAAATGTTTAGCAAGTAAACTGAAAATTTTAAGTTGATGTCTGCAACCATTTTGACTACATCCCATAATGCATTTACAGTAAACATCTCATGACAAAATTATGACACCGCATGGCGTACATTAAGGCTTCGTTCAAACTGCAGGTCAATCCCGATTTTTTTGCCCGTATGCGACTTGTATCGGATTTTTTCATGTCAGTGTGAACAGTGCAATTCTGAGTGTGAATGTAGTCTAAGATTAAGGCTGAAACGACGCGTCGACGTAGTCGACGTCATCGGTTACGTAAATACGTCGACGCCGTTTTTGTGCGTCGACGCGTCGCATAATGACGTCACACTACCGTCATGGCGAAGCGCAAAGCAGACGATCAAAGAAGACGATGCGAGCGGTGCGAGCGAGGGGGGAAAAGCATGCCAAAAGTGGTCAAAAGTGTGGGAGTATTTCAATAAACGGCCAAATAATGTTGTTGTATGCACACTGTGTCGAGCGGAAATGGCCTATCATAGCAGCACAACGGCTATGAACGAACATTTGAAAAGAAAACCATCAACTAGTCAATCGTCCGCGCGAGCATACGTTGTCATCATTACACAAAAACATGAATGTGTCATTTGTATCTGCTAGGGGTGTAACGGTACGTGTTTTGTATTGAACCGTTTCGGTTCGGGGCTTTCGGTTCGGTACGGGGGTGTACCGAACGAGTTTCTAAGCTAAAGCTAAAGTCTTAACAAGCTGCTTTGCTCCGTCTGCCTCTGTCTCAGCACGCAGCATTGTCCCGCCCACACAACCATCTGATTGGTACACACGCAGCATTGTCCCACCCACACAACCATCTGATTGGTACACACGAAGCATTATCAGCCAATCAGCAGTGCGTATTCAGAGCGCATGTAGTCAGCGCTTCAGCGTGGAGCAGATAGGTGTTTAGCAGGTGAACATCAGGCAGCGGACTCTCCCCAAATGATAATAAACACCTCCCAGTCAACTACTAGTAACATCACTATGAGCCCGTTGACCTTCTAGAAACTTAAACTGCAGCTCAGCTCGCTCGCAATCCTGGCTTGTGGTGAAGGCTAATTAGCTCTCAGTTCCAGCCACATCGACCCCTTCTGAGCGCCTATTTTCAGCTGCTGGGAATATTGTAACCAAGAAAAGAACCAAAGCATGTACACATGCTAACCTTTCTTCATTACAACTGTTAGTCACTCACTGGAATGAGTAGAATTGGTTATTGTGTACTGTGTTGGACTGGATGTTTATTTTGCACATTTTAAAAGCAATATTTAATGTTTACAGTGCTCCAGAATATTTAGATTGGCACTTTTTTGTATTGGATGTTTATCTTTATTTTTGCACATTTTAGCAAATAAGCAATACTTTCACTTTTGTTGAAATGTTTACACTCTTGTTACAGAATATTTCGTTTTGCACTTTTTTGTATTGGATGTTTATCTTT
Organism: Entelurus aequoreus; assembly: GCF_033978785.1. Taxonomy (NCBI): domain Eukaryota; kingdom Metazoa; phylum Chordata; class Actinopteri; order Syngnathiformes; family Syngnathidae; genus Entelurus; species Entelurus aequoreus. The sequence continues at coordinate 3,581,151 of NC_084747.1, forward strand.
ATTTTTGCACATTTTAAAGCAAAATAAGCAATACTTTTACTTTTGAAATGCTTATACTATTGCAGAATATTAAGATTTGCACTGGATGTTGACTTTTATATTTGCACATTAAAAAGCAAATAAGCTACTTTTAATTTTGTTAAATGTTAAAGGTTTTAAATGTTTACATTGTTACAGAATATTTAGTCATGTTGTTGTCAATGTTGACTGAGTGGCCATACTTCTTTTTTTTTGTAAATAAAAGCCATGCCTTTTGAAAAAACGGGCCTACATTTATTTTTTCATCTTCATTTTGAATAAAAAAATAATCGGCAAAAGGAAAAAATAATCTATAGATTAATCGAAAAAATAATCTATAGATTAACCGATTAATCGAAAAAATAATCTATAGATTAATCGATAGAAAAATAATCGTTAGCTGCAGCCTTATCTAAGATACACACGTACATTTATTTATCTGTGAATACACAGGGACAAATACTGATGCAGAAAGCTTAAAGATCACTCTTGGTTCTCTCCCATCTAGCTGGAATCGCTGCCTGCAGAAGATGACGACGACAATGGTGGAACATCACCGCGCCCCAATACTCAGGTTAGTTCAGGAACACAATGGAGGTTATTTTGTGTCTTTATTAAGAAGGCTTATTTTGACACTGAATTTATGTAACTTAATTTTTTGCATTTAAATTTTGGGAACTGAATTTTATGCTGACAAGTTTTAAAATTCAGTGTAAAAAAAAATCAATGTTTTAAAATTCAGTGTTTATAAATTTTGTGTATAAAAATTAAGTTTACAAAAAATCAGTGCTGAAACATTTGCTGCTTCAAAAAGCAACACTCACTTCCGGTAAATTTAAGACTGAAGCAATCGATCCTGTTTCAGAACCAGCCAATGAGGTGTCAATTTTGATGTCACGCGACACTGAGTTATTGTGACACTGAGTTATTGTGACACTGAGTTTTATAACACTGAACTATTTTTTTCAATGAAGTTGTCAGCATAATTTGACACTTTACCCACCATCTCCCAGTGCCACCCACACTGGTTTAAATGTAACTTAGATATTGGGTTTCACGATGTAAAAAGCGCTCTGAGTCACTAGAGAAAAATCGCTATATAAATATAATTTACTTCACTTCACATATACATGTGATATATGAATGTATTTCCATATGTATACATATATATGTACACATATGTATACCGTAATTTCCGGACTATAAGCCGCTACTTTTTCCCCTCGTTCTGGTCCCTGCGGCTTATACAAGGGTGCGGCTTATTTACGGCCTGTTCTTCTCCGACACCGACGAAGAGGATTCCGGTGGTTTTAGTACGCAGGAGGAAGACGATGACACAATGATTAAAGACTGACTTTTCATATACCGGTTGGCTGGTTATTTTGATAACGTACAGGCGAGCACTTTGTATTACTTTGCACCGTTGTATTATTTGTACTCTGCACGAATGCTGTTCGCCATGTCAAAGATGTGAAAGTTTGATTGAATGATTGAAAGATTTATTGTTAATAAATGAGACGCTTTGCGTTCCCAAACAGTCATCTCTGTCCCGACAATCCCCTCCGTGGTAGCAGGAACCCCTATATACTACGGTAATTACACATCAAAACCCTGCGGCTTATAGTCGGGTGCGGCTTATATATGGAGCAATCTGTATTTTCCCCTAAATTTAGCTGGTCCGGCTTATAGTCAGATGCGGCTTATAGTCCGGAAATTACGGTACATATATATGTACACATTTATATGTAAATATGTATTTACATATATATGCAGTGTTTCCCATAAACTGCCAACATACCTGTGGCGGTCGGGGCGTGGCTATGGGTGTGGTCACCATGACATCATCGAGTAATTTGCATAATTTACTACAATATGATTTTCTCTAAAAAAGGCTCAAAAAATTTATACTTACTAATTAATAATAACAGTTTTGTTTTAAATGTCCATCCATCCATCCATCCATCCATCCATCCATCCATTTTACAATATAATTACAACACTTTGTGTACATATTTATATACAGATTTGAACAATAAGTTATTCACTGAAATATATTTATTAATCGTGGTTCTTACAACAAATATATCTTATAAAATATAAAAGCTAAAATGTCTCTTAAAGCTCTGCCCCTTTAATTAGTGCATACTAAATAATTAAACTTTAGCCTACTACTACAACCATATTATTTACCAGCAACATAAAGTGAAACAGAGGCAGAGGTGTCCTGCCACAGTCAGTAACAAATAAACAGAAAACAGTAGTGGTCAAATACGAATAAGGCAACAAGAGAAGTATCCTACACTTCTCTTTTGTAAAGTAAATGTGAACAGCCTATATGGGCATCTACATCAACTGTATGATTTGCCTGAGAAGCTGGATAGGACAAAAAAAAAAAAAAAGTATTTTATTCGTGGCGGACGTAATTCTTTCGTGGCGGGCCGCCACAAATAAATGAATGTGTGGGAAACACTGATATGTGTTACATATATATGTAAATACATGGGGACAAACACTGATGCATAGAGCCTAAGATCCCTCTTTGTTCTTTCCTATCTAGCTGGAATCGCTCCCTCCAGAAGACATTGACAATGGCAGAACATCGCCACGCTCGAAGGCTCAGGCAAGTTCAGGAACAGCACTACCAACTGATACAGTTATGAATAAGCCAAGTACTACTGCAAACATTATTTAACTGTTAACATTAATTGTGTACATGCAACAAGCTATAAGCTATATCATCTTTGCTATGAGTCATAGTAATTAAGCAGCGTATCATTGACTGTCTTCACAATCTCTACATGTCTTTCTCTTTTTTTGTACATTCTAAATAGTAAAAAACTGCTAGCAATAGGCCACTAAAGAGGCGTTCACACATTACTGGTTTAGATGGCGTTTCGGCAATTCGGCGTGTTCCGCCAAAGGCCGTGTTAACACCGTAGGCAAACACCGGTCATCCCCCATGAACCCTGAGAGCTGCAGAGAACCGCCCAAAAGACTGTGTGCCAAACTCCTTACACCATGTAAAGATAGGCAGCCTCCCTGTTTGCACTGCAAGATCGGTGATAATACCATGTTTACACCGCCGTAATCCGCCAGTCACACCATGTGAACTTGGTAACGACACGGAGGTGGCGGATTTACATGGAGGCACTGTGGTCTCGTCCAAAGCAGAGAGAGTATGCAGTATGTAGTACAGCACTTTATCCATGAGCTCTAGTGCAATGCACACTGATACTTTATCTTTATCTCCAAACTGTAGATTTTATGCCTACATCAAAGTGCCACCTATGTCTATCAAGCTCCATGTTCTAGATGTTTAAATGTTAGTTGTCTGGTTGAGGTTGTGTCTGTGCTTGTGTTTTTGTTCTGTTGTTTTTGTGTATGTTAAGAAAGCAATGATGCACTGTGCCCAAGACAAATTACCCCACGGGGACAATAAAGTTGAACCTTGAACCTTCAACCTTGATGGTCGGTTTTAAAGTTGGTCGCAATTATGGCGCCCTATCAGAGACCAATGAGAGAGAGGATCTCCTAAATTACTGGTCAAAAGCCCCTCACGTGATTATAGTAGGACCTGAGACGAGGGAGTGGCTACACGACACGAAGATGGACATATGAAGACGATACATGAAAGAGAGAGAGTGATTATAGGGCGCCATGTTTGCTACCAACTTTGGAAACCGAGTTGTACATACTCTTTCTATACATACAGCTCAGGTCTCATCAAGGAGCTACACGTTGGATACTGCGGTTGATGCGCAGTATATGGTGGAAGCTGCTTTTCTAATCATTCTGAGTTATGGTTATCATTAGAAATGTCCGATAATGGCTTTTTTGCCGATATCCGATATTCCGATATTGTCCAACTCTTAATTACCGATTCCGATATCAACCGATACCGATATATACAGTCGTGGAATCAACACATTGTTGTGCCTAATTTTGTTGTGATGCCCCGCTGGATGCATTAAACAATGTAACAAGGTTTTCCAAAATAAATCAACTCAAGTTATGGAAAAAAATGCCAACATGGCACTGCCATATTTAGGGCCCGCACGGCCCATTGTAAAAGGAATCCCAACGGGAGTCCTTTTGCATTGGGACGAAAGGACCTATTGTTATTGTAAGGTTTTATTATTATTATTATTACTAATATTATTATTATACCGGCCGCCTCTTTGAGCTGCAATTTGACCCACTTAACATGCTTCAAAACTCACCATATTTGACACACACATCAGGACCTGCGAAAATTGCCATCTAATAAAAAAAAACTAAAAACCCCAAAACTCAAAATTGCGCTCTAGCGCCCCCTAGGAAAAAACAAAAACAAACTGCCTGTAACTCCCACTAGGAAGGTCGTAGAGACATGAAACAAAAACTCACTTAGACCTACATTTCATAATTTTACATCCTCGGGCAAAAACCAACAGGAAGTTGGCAATTTCCCCTTCAAGACAAAAGTTTACTAAAAACCCTCATTTTTGCCTCTTTGAGCTGTAATTTCACCCCCTTAAAATACTTCAAAACTCACCAAACTTTTCACACACATCAGGACTGGTAGAAATTGCCATCTAATAAAAAAACCGAACCCCAAAACTCAAAATTGCGCTCTAGCACAATTTTTGAATAAAACACAGACAAAACTGCTCCTCGGAGGAAAACACAGACAAAACTGCTCGTAACTTCAGGTAGGAACGTCTTAGAGACATGAAACAAAAACCTCTACGTAGGTCTCACCTAGACCTACATTTCATACACTGACATCCTTCAGCAAAAATCAACAGGAAGTTGGCAATCACCCCTTCAAAACTAAAGTTTCATAAAAACACTCATTTTTTAAAAGTCATACATTTTACTTTTTGATACCGATAATTTCCGATATAAAATTTTAAAGCATTTATCGGCATCTCTAGTTATCATAATAAAAAGTATAAACTTACTTTGTCTTGAAAATTATTTTTACCACTTCCCATAATGCGTTTACGGTAGACGTCTAATGAGAAAATTAGGACATCGCATGGAGTAAATTAATGTGTACATGTATATGTTAGATATTAACATCCCTCTTGGTTCCCTCCAATCTAGAAGGAATCACTGCCTCCAAAAGACGGTAACGACAATGGCAAAACATCTCCACGCTCGAATACTCAGGCAAGTTCAAGAACGCACAACACCACCACCCACTGGTCTAACTTTGAATAAGTCAAGTACCACTGCAAACCTTATTTTACTGTTAATATTAATTGTGAACATGCCAAAAACATGTGATCCAAACAACCCACAAGCTGTATACTATATCATCTGTAGGGATGATGTTTGATAAGAAATTATCGAGTTTGAGTCTATTATCGAATCCTCTTATCGAACCGATTCCTTATCGATTCTCTTATCGAGTCCAGATAGGTTGTTGTATATGTAAAAAAAACACACAATATTTGGTTTAACAAAAGCTCACTTTTATTATATAAGAAAACAATTTAATCTAATAAATAAATAAATATTGACTGTTACCCCCCTAAAAAAATAAAATAAAATAAATAAACATTGACTGTTGTTACCCAAAGTATATTAAGTGGGATTTTTCAGAAAAACAAATATATACAGTAACACAAAAACAAGCTGTCACTGTGATCACTATAGGTGTATAAATAATAATATAGTGTTAAATAAAATCAGTACCTTGGGCACAAAGCTAGAAATAATACAGCTCTCCAAAAAGTGCAATTCTGCTGCTATTTGACATAACTGTTTATGATGCTTTGACATTTTTGCACTGTAAAGAAAGAAAGAAAATTCTATGAAGAGAAAAGTTGTTTGCAAATGTGGTTACAATGCTAAAAAATGAAAAGTTAAAGCTAAAAAAAGAAATACACTTTATTGAGTTAACATTATTTCTTTATAGGGGGAAAGATGTTACGAGCTAGGGAATATAACAACTACACTACCCATCATGCAACGGGAGTGACGAGCATGCGCGGTAGCCCCGAAAAGTGTTGTTGCATGTCGTCACCCGTGAAAGTAAACGTCAAGAACTCAGCCAACACGCCTCGTCTGCATTATTTATAATTAGACAGACAACACATATACAGTGTGAAAAACAAAAGTTAAAAAAGGGAGATATGTTGTATATATATGTATGTGCTGCGGTTGTTTTAAGAACGTTGCGCCAGCTGCCGTAAAGGAGGTGCGTTGCTAGCCTGGTTGCTATGTTTCCGGTGGGTCGTAAAAGTGTTCTTCATGAGTTTGTACCCTGCTCAAAATCTTATTCATTGGATTATACCTTTTGTTTTGAACTTTATTACACCTTGCAGCGCTTTTTCCCGTCCATTGTTTGCCTGCTTTCGCTATCTGCGCCTAATGAGCTACGTGACTGATTTATTGTGATGTCACACGGAGCATTTCTGGTCGGGACGGGATTCGTTCCGAGGGATTCGAATAAAGAACCAACTCTTTTCTTTACTATAGTGGTCTCGCTAACGGGATTCGAGTCCGAGCACTCGGTTATTTTCTTATCGAACAACCGGGAAAACCGGTTTCGAGTATCATCCCTAATCATCTGTGCTATGAGTCATAGCATTAAGCAGTGTAAATCATGTCTTTAAAGTACCAGTAGAGTGGAAAAACAAGTTGACTTTGTATGCTTAATTGTGTTTTATTGTATCCATTAAACCAGGGGTCCCCAAACTTTTTGACAAAAATGTAGCTGTTTGGGCACAATACCCAGCAATATGTTTGGAGGAGAAAACATAAGGCCTTTAATCCCAGGAACACCACGCTTACCTTCAAGCATGGTGGTGGTAGTATTATGCTCTGGGCCTGTTTTGCTGCCAATGGAACTGGAGCTTTACAGAGAGTAAATGGGACAATGAAAAAGGAGGATTACCTCCAAATTCTTCAGGACAAGCTAAAATCATCAGCCCGGAGGTTGGGTCTTGGGCGCAGTCGGGTGTTCCAACAGGACAATGACCCCAAACACACGTCAAAAGTGGTAAAGGAATGGCTAAGTCAGGCTAGAATGAAGGTTTTAGAATGGCCTTCCCAAAGTCCTGACTTAAATGTGTGGACAATGCTGAAGAAACAAGTCCATGTCAGAAAACCAACACATTTAGCTGAACTGTACCAATTTTGTCAAGAGGAGTGGTCAAACATTCAAGCAGAAGCTTGTGAATGGCTACCAAAAGCGCCTTATTGCAGTGAAACTTGCCAAGGGACATGTAAGCAAATATTAACATTAAACTTGGGACTTCCCGCGGGCAGGATTTTGGACGTTGGCAGGCCTAATCCGGCCCGTGGAAACGGTCTGCGAATCATATAGTTGATGTAGATGCCCACATCTACATCAACGGTAGGGGCGGTATAGCTCGGTTGGTAGAGTGGCCGTGCCAGCAACTTGAGGGTTGCAGGTTCGATTCCCGCTTCCGCCATCCTAGTCACTGCCGTTGTGTCCTTGGGCAAGACACTTTACCCACCTGCTCCCAGTGCCACCCACACTGGTTTAAATGTAACTTAGATATTGGGTTTCACAATGTAAAGCGCTTTGAGTCACTTGAGAAAAAGCGCTATATAAATGTAATTCACTTCACTTCACTTCATCTGACGTACAGATTTATTTTAGGAAAGATAAGTGTGTTATACTTCTCTCGTTGCCTCTTTTGTATTTGACTTTATTAAATGTCTGGGGAGACTTTTTTTTTTAAAGAAAACCAGTTTTATTTTCCGTAACATAGAAATGTATCACAGCTGTTATCTGTTTTATGGAGTAATGTAATTAATATAACTGGCACCCAGTTTTATTAAAACATATTGATTTTGAATCGAGAATTGTTTTGAATCGAGAATCCATGGTGCCCAAAGATTTACAGCCCTAACATTTATGTATTTATTTGTGAATAAATGTGGGAAAACACTGACGCAGAAAGCTCATGATGCTTCTTGGTTCCCTCCTCTCTAGATGGAGTGGCTGGCTCCAATAGAGGATGACGACAATGGCGGAACATCGCCCCACTCCAATACTAAGGCAAGTTCAGGAACATGCAACATACAACTTTGAAAAAGTCAAGTACCACTGCAAATGTTGTTGTTTTACTGTTAACATTAATTCTCTACATGCCGCAAACATGAAAGCAAAACAACCCACAAGCTATATGCTACTGTATACATTTTGGAAATGTACTCACCATTCACAATCCCTATGTGAGACAAGAATTCTTTTTTGTGCATTCTGTATTGTAAAAAAAACTGCTTGCAAGAGGCAGGTCATGGGGATTAACATATTTTGCCTTTGAAGTGCTCTTAAAAACAATGTTTTATATACATGCTGTAATCTGTAACAGGCACATTAATGACAACTTGTAATATTTACACGGCTCTTGGAGTACATTAATCTGGAGTACACAACTATTCAAGTATTTATCTGTGAACACATGCAGAAAAAACCCCACTACTGCAGAAAGCTTAAGATCGCTCTTGGTTTTACTTCTTTCTAGCTGAAATCGCTGTCTCGAGAAAAAAAAAAGGGAAGAACATCGCCACACTCGAAAACTAAGGCAAGTTCAGAAGCACGCAACAACATTACCAACAAACCTAACTGTGAAAAGGTCAAGTACCACTGCAAATGTTGTTTCACTGTCAACAGTATTTTGTACACGCCACAAACATGAAAGCAAAACAACCCTAAATAAGACAAGAACACAAATGTCTTTTTTTTTGTGCATTCCAAATAGTAAAAACTTTCCCGCGGTAGGCGACTAACACTGCGGGTAATGGGGATTAACATACATGCCTCTACAGCGCTCTAAAAAACATCCATAAACAATGTTTTATATACATACTCTAAGTATGGCTGTAAAATAGTAACAAGCATATTATTGATAACTTGTAATATGAACACTATTTTGGTAGGGGTGTAACGGTAAGTGTATTTGTATTGAACCGTTTCGGTACGGGGGGTTCGGTTCGGTTCGGAGGTGTACTAAACGAGTTTCCACACGAACATATAAGGTAAAGTCTTAACAAGATGCTCCGCTTCCTTCTGCCTGTATGTCAGTCCTCTACACAGCACCCAGCATTGTCCCACCCACACAACCATCTGATTGGTTACAAACAGAGCGGTAACAGCCAATCAGCAGTGCGTATTCAGAGCGCATGTAGTCAGTGCTTAGCGTTTAGCAGGTAAGCATCAGGCAGCGGGCTCTCCCCAAATTATAATAAACACCTCCCAGTCAACTACTAGTAACATCACTATGAGCCTGTTGACCTTCTAGAAATATAAACGGCAGCTTCAGCTCGCTCGCAGTCCTGGCTTGAGGTGAAGGCTAATTCGCTTTTAGCGTAATGTTAGCTAATTTTGTGGTGTGTGTGTGTGTGGGCGTGTGTGTTACGGACAACAAAGCCCTGTCTGTCTGTTATTTTACTTTACCTTTTTCTGTGTTGATTGAGCTGTGTTGAAGCAGCAAAAAAGGACATTATGTTAAATGAAGAGTTTCTGTCTCTGATAGTTGATATAATAATGTAAGTGCATCATTAAGCCTACATGAACTCCATGGTGTTCAGGGATGAATAGTCTCTCCTATTGCTATTGTACTATTTTTTCAACTATAGTTACATGAATCATTAGTAATGCAGCAGCCTAGTTTTGAATGGCAGGGTCCCTGCTATCACATGTTGATAAAAATATAACATTTACATAATAAAAATCAACTACAGGCTTCCCAAATGCTGTAATAAATTAAGCATGATGAGTTGGCTTGAAACTGTTTAATGTTGCACTTTTTACATGTAGAAGAAAAGTTTTGTCGTTTTATTTAATCTGAGCAACAACTTGAGGCAGTTTAATGTTGATTAACGTGGGCAGAATTATTATAGTGTTTCCAATGTTAAAAGGATAAAGCCATTGTTTACAAATTTGGCAAATAAATAACCAAAAAATTTATATTTTGTTGTTTTCTTACTGTACCGAAAATGAACCGAAATGTGACCTCTAAACCGAGGTACGTACCAAACCGAATTTTTTTTATACCGTTACACCCCTAATATATATATATATATATATATATATATATATATATATATATATATATATATATATATATATATATATATATATATATATATATATATATATATATATATATATACAGTGGGGCAAAAAAGTATTTAGTCAGCCACCCATTGATTGTCAATGGGTGGCTGACTAAATACTTTTTTGCCCCACTGTGTATATATATATATATATATATATATATATATATATATATATATATACACACTACCGTTCAAAAGTTTGGGGTCACCCAAACAATTTTGTGGAATAGCCTTAATTTCTAAGAACAAGAATAGACTGTTGAGTTTCAGATGAAAGTTCTCTTTTTCTGGCCATTTTGAGCGTTTAATTGAGCCCACAAATGTGATGCTCCAGAAACTCAATCTGCTCAAAGGAAGGTCAGTTTTGTAGCTTCTGTAACGAGCTAAACTGTTTTCAGATGTGTGAACATGATTGCACAAGGGTTTTCTAATCATCAATTAGCCTTCTGAGCCAATGAGCAAACACATTGTACCATTAGAACACTGGAGTGATAGTTGCTGGAAATGGGCCTCTATACACCTATGTAGATATTGCACCAAAAACCAGACATTTGCAGCTAGAATAGTCATTTACCACATTAGCAATGTATAGAGTGTACTTCTTTAAAGTTAAGACTAGTTTAAAGTTATCTTCATTGAAAAATAAGGACATTTTAATGTGACCCCAAACTTTTGAACGGTAGTGTACATATTACGCTCTACCACGGTATCGAGCACTATTTTTTGGATAATCTAATTAAGACATATATATATATATATATATATATATATATATATATATATATATATATATATATATATATATATATATATATATATATATATATATATATATATATATATATATATATATATATATATTATATATATATATATATTATATATATATATATATATATATATATATACCGGTGTGTGTGTATATATAATATAAAGGGTTGTCTATTATCCACTTTAAACACTGCTTTTAACCTTTATAACCCCTACCAAACTTTTGACATATGTTTTCACATATATTTCACATAAATTTAAAACCAAAGAAAGCATCTGCAAAAACAAAAATGTGCAGTACATTTGTGGAAAAAACAGTAATAACAGAGTTGAACTGGAAATGTTTTGAACCCAGTATGGCTACTTGATGAAACATTCACTGTGCAGTACCAATGAAGTACGTAATATGTTTTCGCTGAAGGCTTAGGTCGTGTTGTTTTGTACGGCGGCTAGAAGCCTCGCTGACTGCTCTATGAAGCAGAATATTATATTCCACTGTGATGATCAATTATAATTAAATCTGCCACTTAGCGAGACCATGGTAGTTGAAGCCTTAATGGATTGGGCATTTGATATTGGCAAGAACGACAGGTGGAAGAATTAATGCTATGTTATGATAATGTACGAAGCAGCTTTGCTAGACATACCATAATTACCGGGTTATTAAATCCCGGGTCTGTACAATAATCAAAATACCATAAGTCTAAACTTTTAGTGCTATCATTTCTCATTTCCCATCCGACAACATCACTGCTAACACTTATGTCTTAATGCAGGAGCGTCACTTGTCCGACTCGTCAAATGAAGGCCCTCCCGATTCCTTCCCGAGCGACGACGACATTTCAGACGCTCTTTATGACCCCGGCAAGGATAATGACTCTTTCTCCTCCTCGGACGAATTATGTCGCAGCCCGGACTCCCCCGTGTCCCGCAGGAAAGACAAGTCTCCCCTGAGATCTCGCAAGGCTCGAAAGGAAGTGGCCAAACCGGACTGGACTTTGCTGAAAAACGTGAAGGTGCGCGCCATGAAAGAGAGCAGAAAGCGTGTTTACCGCAGGAACCACTGCTTGTTCTGTGCCAAGGCCGTGTTCAAGATGGCCAGGCACCTGCAGAGAGCTCACAGCCACAGAGCAGAAGTCGCTGCGGCCATACAGTTACCCAAAGGCACCCGGGAAAGGCAGAAGGCATGGAACCGATTGATGAACGAGGGGAACTTTGTGCACAATAAGCACGTGTTAAAGACGGGCGAGGGGCAGCTGGCGCCCAGAAAGAGACCCCGCATAACGGGGAAAGCCCAGGACTTTCTCCACTGCCTCCACTGTCGAGGCCTTTTTAGGAAAAAAAGCTTAACCTGCCACATGAGGCGATGTCCGGAGAGGAAGAAGAAGGACAACGAGGCGCGGATACGGCAGGAGCGCGTGGAGACGCGGTGCGCCCTGCAAGCCATCGGAGACCTCGGCATCAGCCTGGGCTTCCGGGCTGTCCTGTCGCAGATGAACTACGACGACGTGACGCGCCTGATCCTGACCGAGCCCGTCATGCTGCAGTACGGCGAGGACATGTTCAAGCATTACGGCCCCGCCCCCAAGAGGCAGGAGTACATGCGGCAGAACCTCCGCCAGATGGCCAGGCTAGTGCTGGAGGCCTGGAAAAACACCCCGCTGAAGAAGCTGGAGGATTTCTTCCTCCCTGACAACTTCCAGCACGTGGTGTCGGCCGTCAACGTCCTGGCCGGCCACGACCCGGCCAGCAAGACCTACTGCACGCCCTCGCTGGCCATCAAGCTGGGCTACTCCCTCCAGAAGGTCTGTCTCATCGTCCAGGAGAGAGCGCTCAAATTTGGCGACGCGAGCCTGGTGGAGTCAACCAACGACTTCCTGGTTGTGTACAGGAAGGAATGGAACAAGATGATTTCTTCTGGCGCGTTGTTGGAGCTTCGGAAAACCAAAAGTATCTCCAAGCAGAAGGTGCCGGACGTTCAAGCTGTGAAGCAACTCAACTTCCACGTGGAGAAAGTCCACATTCTTGCTGAGAAGAAACTGCGGGCAGCCCCTTCTGCGGAGACTTATGGCGCCCTGGCCCGGGTCATTCTGGCCCGGATCGTGCTTTTCAACAGGAGGCAAAGCCCCGAAGTGTCCCTGATGCCCCTCACGGCTTTGAAGTCCTGTAAGAAGCCCAACCCGCAGGACAACTTGGACATATCCGTGTGCGAGCTGGAGAGGAGCATGTGCAGGGTCTTGACTAGAATCGAAATACGTGCCACAAGCGGCAGGATGGTGCCGGTCATATTGAAGTCGTCCTTCCTAGCGACGCTGGAACTCCTCGCAAGTGTCCGCAAGGTTTGCGGCGTCCCCGCCAAAAACCCTTATTTGTTCGGCCGCCCACACACACTCTCAGCCTACAGGGCCTCCAGATGCATCCTGGTGTTCGCCAAAGACAGTGGCGCCAAGGACCCCGACAAGCTCTCGTCCATCAAAATCCGCAAGCACCACGCCGCCATGTTGCATCTCATCAACCTGAACGCACAGGAGGCGGAGCAAATATTGGGCCCCGTCAATTGTGTGAAGAGCCTGCGGGAGAACCTCAGCCTGGAGCTAAAAGACGTTGGCCTGGACTCTGAAGGTAAAACAAGACATCAATATTGTGCAATTATAGTGTAGCGTAGAAGCTGGGGACAAGTACAGGTGTCTTTTTCTCTTTGAACGCCAGCCTCACAGATGTCATTTTTGCTTTGCGGGCAGTGTGTGTTATAGGGGTGTAACGGTACTCAAAAATGTTGGTTCGGTACGTACCTCGGTTTAGAGGTCACGGTTCGGTTCATTTTCTGTAAGAAAACAACAGAATATACATTTTTGTGTTATTTATTTACCAAATTTGCAAAATCTTCCACCAAAAATATTTTTCTTAGTGTAATATTTGATGTGAAGTAATGGGAACCTTGGATAGGTCAATAATTCATAATAACATTGATTTTGATTCAATATTATGTTTTGAGCAATGACAGTTTGAAAGAAAAAAAACAGCTTTGTTTTATTAGTCAACATTGCAACTTTTTCTAAATTACATTTAACCTTTAAGCTTTTTTATTTCACTTTTGTTATGTTTTTGTTTATTTTAATAGTATTTTTAGAATGTGCCGTGGGCCTTCAAAACATTAGCTGTGGGCCGCAAATGGCCTCCGGGGCATACTTTTGACACCCCTGCTATAGATAATAAAAAATGAAATCTGATAAATCTATGGATAAAAAGCAGAGCCTGGCGACGCGTGCGCGTTTATCATAACTCTCTCTCTCTCCCTGTCTCTGCCCCTCCCTCACCAATGCTGCTGCACGCACAATTTGTTTTGTTTTTAACCCCTTCTTAACCCTGAACGTACATTGAAAATACACGCAACCCTAACTCAAAATGCCGGACATTTGAGGCATTTAAGAAACTTTGCCCTGACAGCTCCGCAAAAGAGGACATGCCCAGTGAAAAGAGGACGTATGGTCACTCTATCCTAGCCCGTTAGCTGCTAGCATGCCGTGTGTTGTGCCTCGGTGTGCATTGTTTACACAACGTGCGTTACGCTACTTAATATGTCCATGTGGAAACTTGTTCGGTACACAACCGAACCGGAACCCCCGTCTGGAAACGGTTCAATACAAATACATGTACCGTACCTAGTGTGTTACCATGGATGTAATTTGGGGGAGGAAAGACATTTTTCAAAAGACAGTTTTTGTCCACTGCACTTTTTAACTGTACAAAAGTAATGTTACGCTATTGAGTGGAGACAAGTCAAACACTTGTGCCAGGCGGAAAACTTCCGTTCAGACTGAAGCCTGCCCCTATAAACCGCCCACAAGCTCATTGATTAGGTTTTTTGGCGCTGCTCTGTTGCCAAGGTGACACTGACGGACAGCACGCGGCAGCTGACCTTTCAGCGGTCAGATGCCAGAACGATTTGCGATCATTCACAAGATAAGATATTTCGGATAGAAATGATTTAAAAGCAGTTGACGTTAAACGCAAAGTACTGCAACATTCTGATACTACATAAAACACAAAAATCCAAAAATGAATTGCCAGTCTACAGATGATCTGCAAAGGAAGTGTTACGAATATATGTGCTGAAACAAAAGTGATCACTTTTTTAAACACAGCTTTTGTAATATTACGGGTGTTGTTTCCAGTAAATTATAGAGGGGCTGGACTAACCAGAGGGAGGTTTTTTTTGTGAAGCAAAAATAGCACACAAAAAGGTCATTACTGACACCTAGTGGCACCTAATGCTTAATAAACCATTTAACTTCTGCCAGGAGGTTATGTTATTAATCATTTAGGTAGTTGAGTTTTAGAGTTTATTTCAAACATGCAAGCATACAACATGATGCATCACAATTTCCAGTGTCTCTTAAAAAGTTAGTTAGTTAGTTAGTTTTAGCAAAGTAACTCAAGTTATGGGCGTATTCTTATTAAACTTTCAGGAAATGTCCAAAACGAGAGCGTTACCTTTAGTTTAAATGACGATGTGTGTGTACGCTAGCAAAGTGGAACGCTCTCCCTGACCACCTGAGGGCACCACAGACTGTGGATGCTTTTAAAAAAGGCTTAAAAACACTTCTTTTAAATAAAAAAAAAGCATTTTTTTTTTAGATATATGCATACTAGTTTTAGCTATTTGGCTGGTCTAGTTTTTTTTTTTTTTTTAATTTTTTATTACCTTTTTATTTATTTTTTTTATTTTATTGTATACACTGTAGCACTTTGAGGTTGTTTACTCAATGTAAAGTGCTTTTTACAAATAAAATCTGTTATTATTATTATTATTAAGATAGTAAATTACTTTCACACCGTTTCTTTAATTCTGCCATTGCTGGCTCAAAAAGTTATGGGTGTATTTTGTTTAAACCTTTTTGGAAATAAATTGGGTAAGAAAGAAGTGGTTACATTTTGAGACTGATTCGGATCACCGTCTGGATTCAGGACTTAATTATTGGGAGGTAGGGCTGAGTGGAGGTCTGCTTTTTGTGTGCTTTTTTAGTTTTATTTAATCGATATTAAAATCATAAATACCGTATTTTTCGGAGTATAAGTCGCTCCGGAGTATAAGTCGCACCGGCCGAAAATGTATGATAAAGAAGGAAAAAAACATATATAAGTCGCACTGGAGTATAAGTCGCATTTTTGGGGGAAATGTATTTGATAAAAGCCAACACCAAGAATAGACATTTGAAAGGCAATTTAAAATAAATAAAGAATAGTGAACAACAGGCTGAACAAGTGTACGTTATATGAGGCATAAATAACCAACTGAGAACGTGCCTGGTATGTTAACGTAACATATTATAGTAAGAGTCATTCAAATAACTATAACATATAGAACATGCTATACGTTTACCAAACAATCTGTCACTCCTAATCGCTAAATCCCATGAAATCTTATACGTCTAGTCTCTTACGTGAATGAGATAAATAATATTATTTGATATTTTACGCTAATGTGTTAATAGTTTCACACATAAGTCACTCCTGAGTATAAGTCGCACCCCCGGCCAAAATATGAAAAAATACTGCGACTTATAGTCGGAAAAATACGGTACCAAACATTTTATAGTATCTGTTATATTTATAATTTTGAGTAAAAAGTGTGTCCTGTGTGGGTTATGTGGTCTTGGATATGTCAGTTTTTTTCTCTGTACTTTCAAATGTTTAAAAATAGACAAATGAGGGTCGAAATTTCAAATGTACTTATTTTTTTAATATATGTTTTGTAATATGTATCTTTTAGGCCAACATCTAGCAAGATTACAGTTTGGAGGAGCGTGGCCTGGGCAATGGGAGAACTGCGAGTCCTCCAGGGGAGCGTCTGGTGCAAGCGTGATTAATTGTATACCGTCTAGGAGGGCAAGGAACAAAGGTAAAGGTGGTCTTACAGTATGTGGTCATCACAGACCCTTTAAGTGTTTCATCACAGGAAGTAGTAGTTCATTTTCATTTTTTTTTTCATTTATTTATTTATTTCAGGCAATAACATAAAAAAGTACAACGTTGACAACACATAATAATATAAATTAATATAGTGCAAAAGGTAATGTAGAGTATGTAATTCATGATTGTCCAGTTTTGCCTGAAAGGGAGTGGGAAGAAGATAATTGATTTAATCCCACCCCCAGTTCTCCATTCAGTGATTATTCACATGAGTTTCACTCTTACTTTGTTCAAGGGTTATAATACAGATGTTGTATCATAGTGGCATTACCACAGGTAACAATAATTATTACACTGTAACAATAATTTGTATCAATAATGTAGGAATAATGAATATACCAACAATGGTAATAGACAACATAGCAATAATGGTAAGGAAACATTGAGCACATGTTAACACTTTGAGACAGAGTATAGCAGCAGGTCAATTTAAAGACCCTCATCTCTATATTTGAACCAGACCCCATGTTTGTATAACAGTTTAAATCGATTAATAGTTTGGCATTGCTTGTGATGTAAGTCCAGTTTGTTCCATAGTTGTACTCCGCATACAGACACACAGAAACATAGTTTTACTCCGCATACAGACACGCAAAAGCGTTTACGAGTGGTTTGAGCTCTCGGCAATAAGAAATATCCAAAGCCTCTCAAGTTATGAGCCTGCACTGGTCTTATAAAAAACGTTGTAGATTAGGCGGCAATAATTTGTTAAATGCTTTATATAAGATTATTAATGTATTATATTTAACAAGGTCATCAAATTTGAACAACTTTGATTGCATAAACAGATTGAGTATGTTCTAAATAACCAACGTTGTGAATGATCCGCACTGCTCTTTTCTGTAATATGATCAGAGGATGAATTGTGTTGTGGTAAGTATTCCCCCATACTTCAACACAGTATGTAAGGTATGGCAGTACCAAGGTGCAGTATAGAGTACGGAGTGCATTTTCATTGAGGTATAGTTTTGCTTTGTTTATAATTGAGAGGCTTTTGGAGATTTTTGTTGTAATGTGTCTGACATGAGGTTTCCATGATAGTTTACTATCAATTATTACTCCCAAAAATGTATTCTCATTTACGATTTCAATTTGGGTACCATCAATACTTATTTTCTGTTCAGGCGTTATGTTGCGATTTCCAAACATCACTATCTTAGTTTTATGTATATTCAAAGATAATTTATTTGTGTCCATCCATTTTTTTACTGTTTAGTTCTGTGTTCATTGATCAATTCACCCGACAACAGACTGATGATTCAAAGAGCTTTTTTTTTTTATGTCCTCTACCTTTTGCAGGCTCCCAAATCCAAAGCAAGCACAAGTGGAGCGAGGCGGAGGTCCACGCCGTGGAGAGACATATGATGCCCTTAATCTGTGGCCACAAGGTGCCGCAGAAAGAGGACTGCATCCGGTGTCTCAACGCTGAGCCGCATGCACTGGGGACGCGCTCGTGGAAGGGCGTCAAGGACTACGTCAGGAACAGGATCACCGCCCTGAAAAGACAACAGCGCTCATAGCTGACTGAGAACGGCGGAAGGGACTTGGAGCTGCAGCACCCTGTGTATATCTGGACACATTTATTGAGACATTTAGTTTTTACGGCTTGCTCTTCCTGCATATTTAAACGTGTGTTTGTTCTTTGTTGTGCCATTCCAGACACAGCATTCCTAAATGGTGTTGTTTTGGCACTGTACTTCACAGTATATGATATTTCTTCTTTGTCAAGTCAAGTCTCATTAGAAAAAGAGGAGGCACAATTAAATGTAGTTTTTAAAAGGACCATAATCATGAATAACGTGTAAAATTGTTTCAAAGAACCACTTTTGTATTCTGAATTGTCTTTAACGCGTCATTTCGCCTTTTATTTTGAAGGGATGCCCAGAAATCCATTTTCCTGCCAAGAGCAACCATGATGCTAGCGATGTCGGATGTTAGCCTCGGTTTCGTTGAAAAGTGATATTTGTCTATTTCTTTAACTCGAGCGTAAAGAGTCCTCATAGTTGACTGACGTGAAACTCTGCCGGTGTTTGTGCTTCAGTACCCGGGGTGGTGACAGGAATCTCCGCACGCCATGACCGCTACTTCCGCTGTTACTAGCCAAAGGTATGCTATCGTTATCGTACCCGAAAAAAACAACTAAACATCTATTTTACATTTTATTAGGATTAATTTTCAGGTTTTTATTTGAAGCAAACTGCTGCTGAAATGCTTCTGTTCCTTTGATTTATGTTAGAAAAAAACCCATTTGTGTTTATTTTATTGACCCCGCCTGTAATGAGATCGCGACCAATCAAATGCGGAATAGTGGATGATGGACGTCCCCACAGCCAATCAGAGCCGAACACCCTTCCCACAGTGGGCAGGCCCAAGTAGCTTCCACACCCCTCTCTGCAGTCCTCTCCCCGGTTTCCAGCATCTCAACCTGGGCTCGCCCTCTGACCAGACACCGCCGTGTCCACCGCCCGGGCAAACATCACCATGGTCCCCTTACAGCTGTCACCCGGGAGCATGTGGCTCCATCCTCTCGCCGCCTTACGTACATGGAACTCAGTCACCCCCTTACACCCCAGGTATGCTGTCTTTATTTGGGGCAATCCATTAGGTACACCTGCACAATTCAATGCAATGTTGTTTTTTTGTCACATTTCAGGGGCCATACCCCAATTTGTCCCCGATGCACAGGAAAGGAGCACAGTGCAGCAGGTTGGTAAACAAGTCCTCATAATGAGTTTAATTATACCCACAAACACATAATGGCAATCTTAACTACCTTTCTTGTGATCAACATCTACAAGTCACTGTTGTGCAATTTTCTAAGAGCACCAATACCTAATCCGTTTATGCTGAATATTATACAGTACAGGCCAAAAATGTGGACACACTTTCTCATTTCAATGCGTTTTCTTTATTTTCATGACTATTTACATTGTAGATTGTCACTGAAGGTATCAAGACTACGACACCTGTCAAGTGAAAACCATTTCAGGTGACTACCTCTTGAAGCGCATGAAGAGAATGCCTAGAGTGTGCAATGCAGTAATCCGAGCAAAGGGTGGCTTTTATGAAGAAACTAGAATATAAAACATGTTTTCAATTATTTCACCTTTTTTTTGTTAAGTACATAACTCCACATGTGTTCATTCATAGTTTTGATGCCTTCAGTGACAATCTACAATGTAAATAGTCATGAAAATAAGGAAAACGCATTGAAATGAGAAGGTGTGTCCAAACTTTTGACCTGTACTGTATATATAAATATATGTATAATATATGAATATGCTAAATAAAAGTCTATCCTATCCTATTATTAATAGAGACGTAACATTTGCTAAACAAAGCAAAGATAATATAGAATAGAATAGAAAGTACTTTATTGATCCCTGGGGGAAATTCAGCACCACAGTTCGCTCACAATAGACAATAATAATAATAAATAATATATTATATATATATATAATATATTAATTTATATTTTATATTATTTATTATTATATTTTATATTATTTATTATTATATTTTATTTTATATTATATTTAATCATCAGTATATTATAAATATACTGAGGAACTTCCAAAATATACACATTTATTTTACTAACAAAGGTCCTGAGTAGTCCCGAGTTCAATCCCGGGCTCGGGATATTTCTGTGTGGAGTTTGCATGTTCTCCCCGTGACTGCGTGGGTTCCCTCCGGGTACTCCGGCTTCCGCCCACCTCCAAAAACATGCACCTGGGGATAGGTTGATTGGCAACACTAAATGGTCCCTAGTGTGTGAATGTTGTCTGTCTATCTGTGTTGGCCCTGCGATGAGGTGGCGACTTGTCCAGGGTGTACCCCGCCTTCCGCCCGAATGCAGCTGAGATAGGCTCCAGCACCCCCCGCGACCCCGAAAGGCACAAGCGGTAGAAAATGGATGGATGGATGGATGATAAATGTTATTAATAGAGACATGTAAAATGTGTTAAACAATGCACAGATTATATATTGAGGAACTCCCAAAATATACACATTTATTTCACTAACTTAATAACAGTGGTGTGCCTTCAGGGCCAGCAAGGCCTTCTCTGCTGGCCTAACATAACCAGAAATCATGATCCTAATTAAAGATAAAAGTAATTTTTAATTTACTTTCTTTAAATATCTAAAATTATTAATATTCTCTTCATGTCATATTATAAAGTTGAAGTACCAATGATTGTCAAGACTATAAAAATGGGACCCATTAACTCCCTGCTTGACACGCGGCATCAAGGGCTGGAATTGGGGGTTAAATCACCAAAAATGATTCCCGGGCGCGGCCACCGCTGCTGCTCACTGCTCTCCTCACCTCCCGGCTCCTTCCAGTGCTGTTGTTTGTAGGTTAGAGTTTGTATGTGCACTGTAAGTGAACGGGCACAAACAGGAGTTGCGATAGCCAATCAGATCACGAGGTGTTCAGTAAGGCCTTCTAGCTGGCCTAAGGTTGACGCGTCCTGTGATTGGATACTCACCGGCGAATTAATTTGAGAACACATACAGTTGATAGACAGTTGCGATTGCCAATCAGATCACAAGTTGCTGACAGTAGCCTATCTCGGTCGGTTAATTGCTGATGCAGGTTTATTAATTTTTTTATGCGCCAGAAAAGAACTCGTTTCGTACACTGTCGATGTGATTCAATGCCCAGTAGTGTTTAAATGTGTTCCTGTATTGTATTTCTCCAGCAACGGTCATGTGGGGACATAAATGATGGTATTTTGAGAGGTAATCATTGAAGTCGGACATCACTGAAGGCCTCGGTGGGAAACGCACGGCCCGCCACTTGTGTGGTGTTCGGGTCTCTGGGACCCGTTTTCATTTTTTATTAAAAGAAAAATGATACAATTAATGAATTTTTCAAACTGATACTCACTGACTTTGGCTCATTTTCTGTGAAGAACATATATCAGAATACATATTTAATGACCACACACCGTACACCCCCCTACACATTTCTATTACATATAAGATGTCCGGGTCCACTGGACTCGGGGCTAATAGAAGTGTGGAAATTAATGTTCTGTGTACCACACACACACACACACAGCAGGCCTAGACAGGAGGAGGACAGAGTGTAGGTACACAGAACATCAGAGGGTCAAATGTGCGAGAAAATGAGAGCAGACAGTGTTGACAAACAATGTTGCAACCTTGTGTGGGAAGCGCAGGTGCAGAAACACAAAAGAAGAATCCATGTGGGATGCAGAAACTGGCAGGGACATTTTCCGTGCAACGTCCATATTGTTGAGTAACAACAATATGAACATTACACTAAGGTTAATATACATTCTAAAAACAAAACTAATTCCAGTATAAAATGCCACAAAGTGACAGTTTTACATCATTTTAGTTTTGTTATGAAGCGATCGGCTTATTTTTACACATTACAGTTAACAAAGCCAAATTGTGTTTCCACGGCACATATATTGAGGATAATGTTACTTGTTTTATTTCTGTCCCGCAGTCCCCGAACGCAGAGTCCCGATATGGACTGGACCCAGAGCTGCTTCCCAGTGCAGTAAGTATTTCCAGTCCTCCCAAGTCGTCAGGCGTTACGCTAAGCTGACCTTTATTCCCAGGTGGAAGTGATGGCGGACGACAGGGCGCAGTGGGAGGGGAAGGTTTTTGTCTCGGAGCCTTTTTGTCCTCTCCCTCCTCTGCCGACCACCACCTGCATCGTGGAGGATGGAGGTAACGGGAAATATTATGATCATGAACCAAAATACCCTTTTGCCCCACCTGATGATGCCTTTCAGGCGTTTACCAGTGAGACCAAAAGTTCTGAACATTGACGTCCTTATTGTCCTGCAGGCAGCGCCAGCCCCAACGCCATGCGCTCTACCTCGTACTGCGTTCCCTGCGACGGTCCCACCGCCCTCCTCGCCCGCCTGCCGCTGGCCACCTTAGTGACACCCCTGGCCAAACAGAACCCAATAGAGGTCAGTTTGATTGAGGGATTTTTTCCAACAAACAATCAAGCCCCGCCCCCATGTTGCCCACAGACGCCCCTGCCGGTGTGCGCGGAGGAAGTGTGCGTGAAGGGTTGTCGTTGGTGCGGAGCGTCCATGTGCGCCGCCGTAAGCTGGGAGGACTGTGGGCAGAGGTTCTACTGCCCCTTTTGTGGGAAACTCACTGAAGGTAGTAACGCATCGGACAACAACTATCTAAAGCAGGCCCACAAACAGATGCAAATTCATGAGAATTACAGTGTCACCCATGCTCTGCCAAAAGACTGCACTCCTTCTTTATTTGACTTTCTCCCCCCACCTGACCACAGCTGCTTCCAGAGGGAAGTGCTTCCAGAGGGAAGTGGGTCGTAAACAGCGGTGCCTTTGGTTACCGAACAGTTCAAAAGAAGAGGTCGTAAAATAGTTCAAAAAGAGTTCGTAAAATACTTCAAAAAGAGTTCGTCTGGAAATTGGGCAGATCCTACCATCTGTCCGCTTTGAAGTCACAGTGGAGTTTTACGAGCCTTCCTCCTGGTAGGCCCCAAAGACCGCTCACTTCCCCCTGCCAGGAACTCAATGTAATTACAAAGCTTTTGTGATCATTTAGAAACAATTATTCTAACACTATCTGTGTTGGCCCTGCCATGAGGTGGCGACTTGTCCAGGGTGTACCCCGCCTTAGGCTCCAGTACCTCCCGCGACCCCGAAAGGGACAAGCGGTAGAAAATGGATGGAAAATTCTACCCAAACATTTAATAAAGTCAAACACAAAGGCAACAACAGAATTGTCCCACACTTCTCTTTTCCAAAGTAATATCATTTGCCCGAGTGACTGGACAGGACAGATTTAAAGAATAAATACAATATAATAAATACATTTAAAAAATAGATTTTAGATTTTTTTTTTAAATCGATTGAGAATTGTTACAAATAAAAATCGCGATTAATTTGAAAATCTATTTTTTTTACACCCCTAATAATTATAGCCAGAGGCGAGAAGGCGGGGCTTCTTTGGAAGCAGGCGTTAATTGCTGAGAAGTTCCAATCAAGATTCAATTCTGATCATCCATGAGTGAGATCGGCCAATACCAATACCCATCACATATATTAACTGTACATTTTTTATTTTATTCACGGTGAGGGCTATTGACAGTTTACCGATATCAACACAATATCTAATTTTGTTCTTTGTGCAAAATATAGTCACTAAACAAAGGCAAAAACTACTCTTTACCACTCATTTAAATCATTTGGTTTTTGCCCTCAAAGTCCTCCTGTGTCCAGGGAAATATTCCCTGAATTTGTAAACATTAACAAAAACAAAATATTTTGAGGAAAAAAAAATTGAGTAATAAGTACACAGTGTTTCCCATAAACTGCCAAGATACCTGTGGCGGTGGGGGCGTGGCTATGGGCGTGGTCACCATGACATCATCGAGTAATTTGCATAATTTACTACAATGATATGATTTTCTCTAAAAAGGCTCAAAAAATGTATACTTACTAATTAATAATAACAGTTTTGTTTTAAACGTCCATCCATCCATCCATTTTACAATATAATTACAACACTTTATGTACATATTTATATACAGATTTGAACAATAAGTTATTCACTGAAATATATGTATTAATTGTGGTTCTTACAAAAAATGTATCTTATAAAATATAAAAGCTAAAATGTCTCTTAAAGCTCTGCCCCTTTAATTAGTGCATACTAAATAATGTAACTTTAGCCTACTACTACAACCATATTATTTACCAGCAACATAAAGTGAAACAGAGGCAGAGGTGTCCTGCCACAGTCAGTAACAAATAAACAGAAAACAGTAGTGGTCAAATACAAATAAGGCAACAAGAGAAGTATCCTACACTTCTCTTTTGTAAAGTAAATGTGAACAGCCGATATGGGCATCTACATCAACTATATAATTTGCCTGAGAAGCTGGAAAGGACCAAAAAAAAAAAAAAATTTGTAATTTTTTTGTAATTTGTGGCGGACGTAATTCTTTCGTGGCGGGCCGCCACAAATAAATGAATGTGTGGGAAACACTGAGTACAGAGCGCCAATAAACCTTAAAGGCACTGCCTTTGCGTGCCGGCCCAGTCACATAATATCTACGGCTTTTCACACACACAAGTGAATGCAAAGCATACTTGGTCAACAGCCATACAGGTCACACTGAGGGTGACCGTATAAACAACTTTAAGACTGTTCCAAATATGCGCCACACTGTGAACCCACAACAAACAAGAATGACAAACACATTTCGGGAGAACAGCCGCACCGTAACACAACATAAACACAACAGAACAAATACCCACACCCCCTTGCAGCACTAACTCTTCCGGGGCGCTACAATATACACCCCCGCTACTATGAAATATATTATTATATATAGGGATGTCCGATAATATCGGCCGATAAATGCGTTAAAATGTAACATCGGAAATTATCGGTATCGTTTTTTTTATTATCTGTATCGTTGTTGTTGTTTTTTTTATTTATTTATTTATTTTTATTAAATAAACATAAAAAACACAAGATACACTTACAATTAGTGCACCAACCCAAAAAACCTCCCTCCCCCCATTTCTTTCTGTTATCAATATTCTGGTTCCTACATTATATATCAATATATATCAATACAGTCTGCAAGGGATACAGTCCGTAAGCACACATGATTGTGCGTGCTGCTGCTCCACTAATAGTACTAACCTTTAACAGTTAATTTTACTAATTTTCATTAATTACTAGTTTCTATGTAACTGTTTTTATATTGTTTTACTTTCTTTTTTATTCAAGAAAATGTTTTTAATTTAGTTATCTTGTTTTATCATTTTTTTTAAAAAGTACCTTATCTTCACCATACATGGTTGTCCAAATTAGGCATAATAATGTGTTAATTCCACGACTGCATATATGGGTTGATATCGGTATCGGTTGATATCGGTATCGGTAATTAAAGAGTTGGACAATATCGGAATATCGGATATCGGCAAAAAGCCATTATCGGACATCCCTAATTATATACAATTATCTTTGTGTGCAATGCATTTTTAAAATGATATATATTTGCTTGACAGGCTGATAGATGATGTTTGGTGATTGATTAATTAGTTTTTTTCAGTGCCGTGGCAAGACTACCAGCCCACAGACGGCGTGGGCGGGGCTCGGCTTGATCGACAGCAGAGGCCCGAACTCCACATGGGGTCTTACGAAGTCCTTCACACCCGCCAGGTTCAATTTCCCTTCCTCTAGTCCACATGTTAATTGGCAGTTTTAAAATTGTGTGTGTGTGCGCGTGTAGGGCGAAGCGGCCGTGTTGCTCCTCGCCATCGACGTGTCGGCCGCGGCGCTCCGATGCGGCCATTTGGAGTTTGTGACGCAGCAAATCCTCACTCTGCTGGCCTCACTGCTCAGGTAAAACAACCCCCCCCCCCTCCTAAAACATACACGGTCTTAAAGTGTCTATCTCGGCGCAGCGAGGAGGGCGGGGCCTCCTGGTCGGACGTCCGCGTGGGTCTGCTGACGTACGACAGCAGAGTGCAGCTGTATGACCTCAGCCCCGCCCTGTCCCGCCCGCACATGTTGGTCCTCGCCGAGACGGAGGAGGAGATGCAGCTCCCTGCCAGGGAGGGGCTGCTGGTTCCTCTTAGGGACTGCATAGACTCCGTCACCAGGTAAGCACAATCACAAACATTTTCACTTCCTGTTGGCGAGAAACCCACATTTCCCAATACTTTCAGTTGGATATTACCCTATTTTTCGGACTATAAGGCGCAATTAAAATTATTTTGGTTGCGCTTACCGACCTCAAAGCTATTTTATTTGGTACATGGTGAAATGATAAGTGTGACCAGTAGATAGCAGTCACACATAAGAGATACGTGTAGACTGCAATATGATGGCAGTCACACATAAGAGATACGTGTGGACTGCATTATAATGGCAGTCACACATAAGAGATACGTGTAGACTGCAATATGATGACAGTCACACATAAGAGATACGTGTAGACTGCAATATGATGGCAGTCACACATAAGAGATACATGTAAACTGCAATATGATGGCAGTCACACATAAGAGATACGTGTGGACTGCAATATGATCGCTGTCACACATAAGAGACACCTGTAGACTGCAATATGATGGCAGTCACATAAGAGACACGTGTAGACTGCAATATATAAATATATATATATATATATATATATATATATATATATATATATATATATATATATATATATATATATATATATATATATATATATATATATATATATATATGTATATATTTTTTTGTCATAAAAAAATACAATCTTATGTGTGTAGACTGCAATATGATGGCAGTCACACATAAGAGACACCTGTAGACTGCAATATGATGGCAGTCACACATAAGAGACACAAATACAATCATGTTTGCTTACGGACTGTATCCCTGCAGACTTTAGTGATATATATTGATATATAATGTAGGAACCAGAAATATTAATAACAGAAAGAAACAACCCTTTTCTGCGAATGAGTGCAAATGGGTGAGTTAGGTTTTTTGTTTTTTTTTATTTCTTGTGCGGCCTGGTACCAATCGATCCATGGACCGGTACCGAGCCGCGGCCCCTTGGTTGGGGGCCACTGATGTAAACCACAAGGAAGTCTTTTACATTTAGAATATTTTTTTTAAAAATATGACCCCTTTAATGCGCCCTATAATCCGGTGCTCCTTTTGTATGAAAATAGACCTGACGAGACCCACTCATCAGCAGAGCGCCTTATAATCGGTGTGCCCTATGGTCCGGAAAAGACGTTGTATGACGTATTCAGTGTGTGTGTGTTCTCATGCAGTGTGTTGCAGCTCATCCCACAGTTCAGTCCCGAGGGGGACGACTCCACAGGTGTCCCCGTGGAGCTGCCAGTCAAAGCGGGACTTGCAGTTCTGCAGGTTTGGCTCGTTTTCTACCTTCCCTTTTTCCACGCCTCGGCGTCCCAGACATTCCGATCCAATTGACACGGCGTATTGTGGACTTCAAAGGCGCTTTCTGTCTCACCAGACCCTCGCGTGTCCTGGCAAGCTGCTTGTCTTCCACGCCGCCCCTCTAATAGAGACAGGACATGCTCAGACCTCCTCGGGCTTTTTTGGTTCTAACAAGACTAAGGTAATGCAAGAACACTACTGATTTTGAATGGAAAAAAATGTCACTTTAATTCACCGTCCAGTATATTGTTGGAAGCAGATCAGAATCATATCCATATTTAAGTGTTACTTCTTTCTAAACTCCTATAGTCATAGATCCATATTTAAGTGTTACTTCTTTCTAAACTCCTATAGTCATATAAAGAATAGCTAGTATTCTTCCTTCTTTTGAGTCTCATAGTAAGGTGTTGGCCTTCTAAATTGGAATGTGTCAGAGTAGAGATAACTCGGAGTAGTCTAAACAAAGGGAGTGAGGGCGAGGGACAGAGGGAAGATCACGGGACTTCCGGGGGTTTGAGGTAAGACCGAGCTAGACCGATCTGGACCGGGCTGGGGAACGCTGGTGTGCTGGATTGGTCTTACGTTTGTCCTCTAAGCTTGGAGAATAAAACACAAAATACCAACTGCTGCCTGTTGATTGAATATAAACATCAGCTTATTGCCATAAAAAGAATCTGGGAGAGACTAGCAATTTGAATTCCCCATTGGAGGAATGCTGGTCAACGCAACAATATATACTGCACACAAATGATTAAAAACAATTGGAAGAAGGAGCAGACCTTGTTACATATCATAACATACATAATGTTGTGTCACACTCGTTGTTGTAACTGATGTATTGATTCTATTACATTGGACACGTGCAGAGTTACAGTGTTTATGTAAAAAGTGGATCAAGTCGCAGTGTTCTCCTTGCTCTTCCCTCTCAGTCCATCTTCCAGCCGCCAGAGGCCGCCGTCTCCTTGGCCAAGGCGTGCGTGCGTCAGGGCTGTGGCGTTCACCTGTTTGTCCTCTCTCAGCAAGACGTGGGCGGGGCTTGGCCGGGGCACGTCCCCTACCTGACAGGGGGAGAACTGTACTCCTACAACCACCTGCAGGTACCGAGGAAGCGATGTTCTCTGTCCACCAATCGGCACAAGGCAATGCGTCTAGCCCCGCCTCTTTGCATTCTCATACAATCCACCCCATTCAAAAGACAGTTTGTGTCAGGTTCAAACTCTGATGACATCTATTAAACAAGACAAGAGGCAAAGAATTAAACAGACAGAATTCAATTTGGACTTAATTGAGGAGACACGTCTGGACACACTGTACCCTTGTACAGTATCTCAGCACGCTCTGCCAAAAGATTGCACTCCTTCTTTATTTGACTTTCTCCCCCCACCTGACCACAGCTGCTTCCAGAGGGAAGTGGGTCGTAAACAGCGTTGCCTTTGGTTACCGAACAGTTCAAAAGAAGAGGTCGTAAAATAGTTCAAAAAGAGTTCCATAAAATAGTTCAAAGAGAGTTTTTAAAATACTTCAAAAAGAGTTCGTCTGGAAATCGGGCAGATCCTGCCATCTGTCCGCTTTGAAGTCACAGTGGAGTTTTACGAGCCTTCCTCCTGGTAGGCCCCAAAGACAGCTCCCGTCCCCCTGCCAGGAACTCAATGTAATACAAAGCTTTTGTGATCATTTAGAAACAATTATTCTAACAGTTTGTAGTTTTATTTTCGCTTGCTTTAAGACCGGGATTATGGGTTTGTTCTACTGACCATACACTATACATTCTCACGTTAATGATTCATCACAAAAAATTATAATTACACAATTTATTTTGACCGCACATTCTCCTTTAACTTAAGTGTGGATGGTCGGCACCGGCAATATTTGCCGTACAGTCAGTGATAAGGTAAAAAGTGCAAAAGTGAGGCGACTCCGATTGGCAAATGTAGCTACGAAATAAACCCGATGGTACTTTAGATAAAAGTACGAATTAAAAATAGTACATACGAGTACAACAATAAAAAATATTTTGTCTGTGTGATCTTCCGACAATAAAATTATATTTGTGTTTAAAACTAGTGCTTTTAAATTGTAATATTTTAATCAGATTAATCACACTTTAGAATTACATTAATCGTGATTAATCACAGTAAATTATTTACTTGCATTACTTAAATTAACCTAAAAAAAGAGCAGAATATTTTGAAACAAATGCAATTTTATTGTCAGAATGTCTCACACATTTTCTAAATGTTTTACTAGAATGTACTTAATTTGTTTGCTCTAAACCTTGTAATATTAATAGTATTAATTAGTAGTTGTATTGTTATATATTATTGCAGTATTAATAATTATTAGTATGCGTATGCATTGACCGATCAATGACCTTTTATGAACGCACGCCACCTTTCAGGTAATCATTCAAAATAAATGATTCTAAGAATTATTTTCTATTTTTTTTAAATAATTTGTGGGATTAATCTGCAAGTAATTAATGCAATTTTTTTTTTGATTAATCACATGAGTAAACAAGTTATTTTTGACAGCCCTAGTCAAAATATATATTTTTTAAATGTAACTTCAATCATGCAAGCAAGTCCTTTTACAGTGATTAATCACAATTAATTACAATTCTAAAGTGTGATTAATGTGATTTAATATTTTTTTAATCATTTGCACTATCATTCACAATTGGAGGGTGCCCAGTGCAATACATTGTGGTGGTCTACAATAGAGATGTCCGATAATATCGGCCGATATATGCGTTAAAATGTAATATCGGAAATTATCGGTATCGTTTTTTTTTTTTTATTATTATCGTTTTTTTTTTGTTTTTTTTTAATTAAATCAACATAAAAAACACAAGATACACTTACAATTAGTGCACCAACCCAAAAAACCTCCCTCCCCCATTTACACTCATTCACACAAAAGGGTTGTTTCTTTCTGTTATTAATATTCCGCTTCCTACATTATATATCAATATATATCAATACAGTCTGCAAGGGATACAGTCCGTAAGCACACATGATTGTGCGTGCTGCTGCTCCACTAATAGTACTAACCTTTAACACTTAATTGTACTCATTTTCATTCATTACTAGTTTCTATGTAACTGTTTTTATATTGTTGTACTGTCTTTTTTATTCAAGAAAATGTTTTTAATTTATTTATCTTAAGTTTTTTAAAAAGTACCTTATCTTCACCATACCTGGTTGTCCAAATTAGGCATAATAATGTGTTAATTCCACGACTGCATATATCGGTTGATATCGGTATCGGTTGATATCGGTATCGGTAATTAAAGAGTTGGACAATATCGGAATATCGGCAAAAAGCCATTATCGGACATCCCTAGTCTACAACCATACTTTATGCGGTAATTTAAATAGGAAGCTGTTTGATGGCGAAACAAAAAGAGTGCTGCTGTTTTGAATCCAGCAGAGGGCGCTGTCTCACAAGTCAATGTAACGGCACTTTTTTTGTAAGAAATTGGCTGTCATTGTTTGTTAGTGTGGGAAATGAATCTCAAATACATTTACTGAGTCTGAGACAAATATTAAAGGGTTCAGTGTATTAAAATAAGTGTTTTTACGAGTGCAGTTTTTCACCATTTTACAATAGCAGGGATCTGCTGTATTTTCTATTCAATATTCCTGTTGCTAGTGTCTCTTGTTGTGTGTTTACTAGGGGTGTAACGGTACACAAACATTTCGGTTCGGTACGTACCTCGGTTTAGAGGTCACGGTTCGGTTCATTTTTGGTACAGTAAGAAAACAACAAAATATAAATTTTTGGGTTATTTATTTACCAAATTTGCAAAATCTTCCACCAAAAATATTGTTCTTAGTGTAATATTTGATGTGAAGTAATGGGAACCTTGGATAGGTCAATAATTCATAATAACATTGATTTTGATTCAATATTATGTTTTGAGCAATGACAGTTTGAAAGAAAAAAAAACCCAGCTTTGTTTTATTAGTCAACATTGCAACTTTTTCTAAATGACATTTAACCTTTAAGCTTTTTTTATTTCACTTTTGTTATGTTTTTGTTTATTTGAATAGTATTTTTAGAATGTGCCGTGGGCCTTTAAAACATTAGCTGTGGGCCGCAAATGGCCTCCGGGGCACACTTTTGACACCCCTGCTATAGATAATAAAACATTAAATGTGATAAATCTATGGATAAAAAGCAGAGCCTGGCGACGCGTGCGCGTTTATCATAACTCTCTCTGTCTCTCTCTCTCTCTGCCCCTCCCTCACCAATGCTGCACAATTTGTTTTGTTTTTAACCCCTTCTTAACCCTGAACATACATTGAAAATACACGCAACCCTAACTCAAAATGCCGGACATTTGAGGCATTTAAGAAACTCCGCCCTGACACCTCCGCAAAAGAGGACATGTCCGGTGAAAAGAGGACGTATGGTCAGTCTATCCTAGCCCGTTAGCTGCTAGCATGCCGTGTGTTGTGCCTCGGTGTGCATTGTTTACACAACGTGCGTTACGCTACTTAATATGTCCGTGTGGAAACTCGTTCGGTGCACCTCTGAACCGAACCGGAACCCCCGTACCGAAACGGTTCAATACAAATACACGTACCGTTACACCCCTAGTGTTTACTGTATATATTGTTGGTAAACTGCTGAAATATTGGACATAGCGTGTGTGTTTATGTCCGCCACAGGGAGATTTGGACCGGGAGCGTTTCAGCAGAAACCTAAGACGTGCCGTCCAAGCAGAGGTCGCCTACCAGGCTGAGCTCAGCTTGTTTGTCAGCAAAGGTTGGAAGAGAGAAAAAAATAAAATATTGTTGCCATTTTGATAACAAGCTTGTCTATCACGGCAGGTTTGCGGGTCTCCGGCTGTTATGGACTCTTTGTCCCCGGGCCGAGCCCGAGCCAGGTCGTCATGGCAACCCTCGACTGGCAGACAACGCTGGCCGTGGAGCTGGCTCACAGCAGCGCCCTTGATGAGACGAAAGGTGTCGCCATACAGGTAATAATAATAATAATAATAATTAGAGATGTCCGATAATATCGGTCTGCCAATATTATCGGCCGATAAATGCGTTAAAATGTAATATCGGAAATTATCGGTATCGTTTTTTTTATTATCAGTATCGTTTTTTGTTTTTAAAAAAATTTATTTTATTTATTTATTTTTTAAAATTAAATCCACATAAAAAACACAAGATACACTTACAATTAGTGCACCAACCCAAAAAACCTCCCTCCCCCATTTACACTCATTCACACAAAAGGGTTGTTTCTTTCTGTTATTAATATTCTGCTTCCTACATTATATATCAATATATATCAATACAGTCTGCAAGGGATACAGTCCGTAAGCACACATGATTGTGCGTGCTGCTGCTCCACTAATAGTACTCACCTTTAACAGTTAATTTTACAAATTTTCATTAATTACTAGTTTCTATGTAACTGTTTTTATATTGTTTTACTTTCTTTTTTATTCAAGAAAATGTTTTTAATTTATTTATCTTATTTTATTTGATTCATTTTTTTAAAAAGTACCTTATCTTCACCATACCTGGTTGTCCAAATTAGGCATAATAATGTGTTAATTCCACGACTGTATATATCGGTTGATATCGGTATCGGTAATTAAAGAGTTGGACAATATCGGCATATCGGATATCGGCAAAAAGCCATTATCGGACATCCCTAATAATAATAGATTTTATTTGTAAACAGCACTTTACATTGAGTAAACAACCTCAAAGTGCTACAGTGTATTAAAAAAAAAAAAAAAAAAAAAAAAAATATAATAAAAAATAAATAAAAACTAGAACAGCCAAATAGCTAAAACTAGTATGCATACCTGTATATCTAAAAAAAGGCTTTTTTTAAAAGAAGGGTTTTTAGGCCTTTTTTAAAAGCATCCACAGTCTGTGGTGCCCTCAGGTGGTCAGGGAGAGCGTTCCACAGACCGGCAGCAGAAAGCCCGGTCTCCCATTGTTCGTAGCTTTGTCCTCGGAGGTTGGAGGAGGTTAGCCTAGGTACAGTAGACACTGTCCTTCTCTCACATCCTGGAGTTCGGAATCAGAGGAAAATTATTGGGAAAAATGTGTGTCGCTGTTTTAAAGCGTGACTGAAAACATTTTCTGAACAATAATGAAGGTTCTCTCGAGGAACAGATTATTTCTGTGTCCATTATTGTCCGAAGGAATCCAAACGACTTGGAAACTGTCCAGCGTCACAGGAAGTGGTTTATTTCAATTCCTCACCATATGTGACTTTCCTGTTTGGTCAGGCCGTCCTGACGTACGCCACCCGGGCCGGGGAGCGGCGCTCCAGGGTGCACACGCTGACGCTGCGATGCTCGCCACACCTGCAGGATACTTTCCGCCAGTGCCAGGCCCAAACGCTGCTCACCTTCTACTGCAAAAAGAGTAAGGACGGAAGGAAAACACACAAAAAAAGGACTCAGTAATTAAGCACATTAGGTGCTATAGACCAGGGGCGTCCGAAATGTTTAATATAATATAAAGATTTTTTTCTTACAATTAGGCTCCCCTCAAGTTTGGTCACGGGGTCCAGGAAATGTTAAAAATAAGTAATTATTATTTTATTACATTTTTTTATTCAAAGGTTAAATCTCTAGATCAACTTTACGTTTATATGTCGATATAAAGTACATTGTTTCAAAACATATGGCAAAAAGACAAAATATGCAATATTTTCCCCAAAAAAACGTTCAGAGTGGAATATTAGATTTGAAGTAATTGGAGCCTCAAATAGGTCAATAAATAATTCACTTCATATTATTTTTTGCGAGCAAAGACAGTTTTCAATGCCAAATTAATCTGTCGAAGTTTTTATTATTTTCATAAATGTTTTTTGTTTGTTTTATAGCCTTCTTGTCAAAGGTAACTTTGTTTTTTATATTGCAAACAGACAGTATATGCAATATTTCCCCCCAAAATAAATTTCTGTGGAATTTTTGATGTCAAGTAATTCATGACATTGAGTTTGATTAATTTTTTATTTTTTAAGCAATGACAGCTATAAAGAAAAAAACAGCCTGCATGGCAGCTTAGTGTTATTAGTGTCAACATTGCAACATTTTATCATTACATTTGACTTATTTTTGCTTTTATTCTGCTTTTTTGTGTTTTATTTTTGATCAACTTTATGTCTATCTGTCGATATAAAGTACATTTTTTCAAAATGTTTTATTCCCTTTTTGTCAAAACATATGGCAAAAGCTCAAAATATGCAATATTTTCCCTAAAAAACGTTCAAAGTGGAATATTACATTTGAAGTAATTGGAGCCTCAAATAGGTCAATAATTAGTTAATATTATTTTTTGCGAGCAAAGACAGTTTTCAATGCCAGATTAATCCGTCAATGATTAAGTTTTTATTATTTTCATAAATGTTTTTTGTTTGTTTTATAGCCTTCTTGTCAAAGGTAACTTTGTTTTTTATATTGCAAACAGACAGTATATGCAATATTTCCCCCCAAATACATTTCTGTGGAATTTTTGATGTCAAGTAATTCATGACATTGATATTGATTCATTTTTAATTTTTTGAGCAATGACAGCTTTAAAGAAAATAGCAGCCTGCATGACAGCTTTGTGTTATTAGTGCAGTGTTTCCCACACATTCATTTATTTGTGGCGGCCCGCCACAAATAAAAAATAATGTATTTATTTATTTAAAAAAAAATTTTTTTTGTCCTGTCCAGCTTCTCAGGCAAATCATATAGTTGATGTAGATGCCCATATAGGCTGTTCACATTTACTTTACAAAAGAGAAGTGTAGGATACTTCTCTTGTTGCCTTATTTGTATTTGACTTTATTAAATGTATTTATATTAGAAACACAACATGTGTATATAACAAAGGGTGCAAAGTCTGCAGGCAGTAGGAAACACATGGTTAAGTGTAGGGAGTAAAACTGATGGCAGTCTAAAGTTCAAGATTTTTGGAGCTCTTTGTTCAGTGGATCAGATGTTTGATGAAGCTCTGTGTCTATCTACCACCACTACTGTTTTCTGTTTATTTGTTACTGACTGTGGCAGGACACCTCTGCCTCTGTTTCACTTTATGTTGCTGGTAAATAATATGGTTGTAGTAGTAGGCTAAAGTTAAATTATTTAGTATGCACTAATTAAAGGGGCAGAGCTTTAAGAGACATTTTAGCTTTTATATTTTATAAGATATATTTTTTGTAAGAACCACAATTAATAAATATATTTCAGTGAATAACTTATTGTTCAAATCTGTATATAAATATGTACATAAAGTGTTGTAATTATATTGTAAAATGGATGGATGGATGGACGTTTAAAACAAAACTGTTATTATTAATTAGTAAGTATACATTTTTTGAGCCTTTTTAGAGAAAATCATATCATTGTAGTAAATTATGCAAATTACTCGATGATGTCATGGTGACCACGCCCCCACCGCCACAGGTATCTTGGCAGTTTATGGGAAACACTGTAGTGTCAACATTGCAACATTTAATCATTACATTTGACTTCTTTGTGCTTTTATTCTGCTTTTTTGTGTTTTATTTTTGATCAACTTTAGGTCTGTCGATATAAAGTACATTTTTTTCAAAATGTTTTATCCCCTTTTTTTCAAAACGTATTGGCAAAAACATAAAATATGCAATATTTTCCCTAAAAAATGTTCAAAGTGGAATATTACATTTGTAGTAATTAGAGCATTAAATAGGTCAATAATTAATTCAATATTATTTTTTGCGAGCAAAGACAGTTTTCCATGCCAGATTAATCCGTCAAATATTAAGTTTTTTATTATT
Source organism: Entelurus aequoreus (assembly GCF_033978785.1). Taxonomy (NCBI): domain Eukaryota; kingdom Metazoa; phylum Chordata; class Actinopteri; order Syngnathiformes; family Syngnathidae; genus Entelurus; species Entelurus aequoreus. The sequence continues at coordinate 3,617,739 of NC_084747.1, forward strand.
TTCATAAATGTTTTTTTGTTTGTCTTATGGCCTTCTTGTCAAAGGTAACTGTTTTTTTTTTAATATTGCAAACAGACAGTATATGCAATATTTCCCCCCCCAAAAAATCAGTAGAATTTATGACATTGAGTTTGATTCATTTGTATTTTTTAAGCAATGACAGCTATAAAGAAAAAAACAGCCTGCATGACAGCTTAGTGTTATTAGTGTCAACATTGCAACATTTTATCATTACATTTGACATCTTTGTGCTTTTATTCTGCTTTTTTTGTGTTTTATTTTTGATCAACTTTAGGTCTGTCGATATAAAGTACATTTTTTCCAAATGTTTTATCCCCTTTTTTTCAAAACGTATTGGCAAAAACAAAAAATATGCAATATTTTCCCTAAAAAACGTTCAAAGTGGAATATTACATTTGTAGTAATTAGAGCATTAAATAGGTCAATAATTAATTCAATATTATTTTTTGCGATTAAAGACAGTTTTCCATGCCAGATTAATCTGTCAATGATTAAGTTTTTATTATTTTCATAAATGTTTTTTTGCTTGTCTTATGGCCTTCTTGTCAAAGGTAACTTTGTTTTTTTTATATTGCAAACAGACAGTATATGCAATATTTCCCCCCAAAAAAATTTTTTTTGTGGAATTCATGACATTGATTTTGATTCATTTGTATTTTTTAAGCAATGACAGCTATAAAGAAAAAAACTGCCTGCATGACAGCTTTGCATTATTAGTGTCAACATTGCAACATTTTATCATTACATTTGACTTATTTGTTCTTTTATTCTGCTTTTTTTATGTTTTTTTTTAATAGTATTTGTAGAATGCGTCGCTTGCCGTTAAAAAATTGCCTGCAGGCCATAAATGGCCCCCGAGCCACACTTTGGACACGCCTACTATAGCGTGTCACAACACATATTACCTGTAAACTTTGTGAATTCTTGCTGCAACAAGGTTGTTTTTTTTTTACTTGGAATCATGCTCTGGAGTGCATGAGAAAGTGGGAAGGCCACGTGGTCATTTATGAACAAGCACATTGTTCAACAACAGAAGCGATGTTGTGAAGAGCAGCAATAATAGCGCTGATGAGTTCATCGGCAACAGCAGGAGTGACTTTCACTCCAACAGCTGACCAGCCACATTTATGCAGCTACTGCCATCTTGCGGAGTTAAAGCTACACCAGGAAGTCGCCTACAGCCACTGCTGTGAACGGCAATGTATTTCTGACCCGATGATCAGGCGGTTACACCAAACACACGGCGACATTTCTGCCCCTTTTTTTTATGCGCGGGCAAATACCTGTGTGTTGACATCCAGGGGGGATACCTTGTGGTCGTCTGCAACACTGCATTTCTTGAAGACAAGCTGATATGTTTTGTATATGTTTAAGCAACATATTGCATCTCTATGGTTTATGATCACATTCCACTAGTGCTGTGCATGTAAGGCATTGTTGTGCTCTCAGTGTACTGTGCCGTGCTGGAGCGCCCCCTGCAGGAGCTGCGCGAGGAGCTGCAGACTGACCTCACGGAAGCGCTGGCGTCCTACCGCAAACACGGCTGCTCCGCTTCGGTGTCCACCGGCCAGGTGAGGCCATTGACAATATATATATATATTTTTGAAATAAATGCAGGTTAAAATCTTTGCACGCGCTCCGCAGCTTGTCCTCCCTCAGGGCCTCAGAGCGCTTCCCGTCTACGTCAACAGTCTGAGGAAGAGCGAGGTGCTGCTGCCGGGCCTGCGCACTTCCTCCGTCCACCAGCGGCTGCAGCAGCGCTGTCAGGTCCTGCGACTCGACGCCTCGGCCAGCGCCGCGCACTTCTACCCGCTGCTCCTGCCTCTGGTCAGTCACACACACGCACGGCCCAAAAAAAAAAAAACCCAAATACATTTATTAATAGCCGTACAAGTGTAAAAAGAAGTGAACCACTGCAAAAGTATCACTTTTAAAACACATCGTTCTTCAAGTTGTAGTCCAAATCATGCACTGCAAAAAGTCAGTGTTCAAAAACAAGAGAAAAACAAACTAAAATGAGGGGTATTTTATTTGAACTAAGCAAAATTATCTGCCAATAGAACAAGAAAATTTGGCTTGTCAAGACTTTCCAAAACAAGTAAAATTAGCTAACTTCAATGAAGCCAAAAATAGCTTAAAATAAGTATATTCTCACTAATAACAAGTGCACATTTCTTGGTAGAAAAACAAAAAAGAGACCTTTTTGCTCAATGTGTGGAAAAATATTCTTAAATGAAGTAAATGCTAGTGCCATTATCTTGACATAATGATATGCGCTCGGCATTACATTTCTTCAAACCAGCAAACTTAGACTAAAAACTAGTTTATTGTTCGCGCAGGCTAATCATATTGTCGAAAAATAATTTTTCCCATGGATAACATGACATCATCGCGCCAAGTGCGAGCTCTTTGAGTCAATTAGTGCGCATATTTACAGCCCGGCCCCCCGGCCAAAATTGTCATTTTGAAGAATTCATCTGAATGTGCATGAACTATTTCTGTTCAAAATTGTTCGAAATGTTAAAATTTTTAAATATTAACTTTCAGTTTACTGTACTGTGGCAACTGTACTACTATATGAGTACGTGTTTTCTATTGTTTCATTGGAAATAAACTAGCAAAGTCCATTTGGCTGTCATCTGTTTTAATTATGAGACACAATTGTGTCAAAGTCATGATTTTATTTTCATGCTTGAAATAAGAAATGATGACTTTAAAAAAGTAGTTTTATACTTGTGAGTAGGGATGTCCGATAATGGCTTTATGCCGATATCCGATATTCCGATATTGTCCAACTCTTTAATTACCGATACCGATATCAACCGATACCGATATCAACCGATATATGCAGTCGTGGAATTAACACATTATTATGCCTAATTTGGACAACCAGGTATGGTGAAGATAAGGTACTTTTTAAAAAAATTAGTAAAATAAGATAAATAAATTAAAAACATTTTCTTGAATAAAAAAGAAAGTAAAACAATATAAAAACAGTTAATTTGTAAAATTAACTGTTAAAGGTTAGTACTATTAGTGGAGCAGCAGCACGCACAATCATGTGTGCTTACGGACTGTATCCCTTGCAGACTGTATTGATATATATTGATATATAATGTAGGAAGCAGAATATTAATAACAGAAAGAAACAACCCTTTTGTGTGAATGAGTGTAAATGGGGGAGGGAGGTTTTTTGGGTTGGTGCACTAATTGTAAGTGTATCTTGTGTTTTTTATGTGGATTTAATTAAAAAAAAAAACAAAACAAACGATACCGATAATAAAAAAAAAACACGATACCGATAATTTCCGATATTACATTTTAACGCATATATCGGCCGATAATATCGGCCTGCCGATATTATCGGACATCTCTACTTGTGAGTGTTGATGACACAGCTTTGCAACAGTTGATATTCTAGTTTCAAGCATGTTTGACTCAATATAGCTCATCAAATCTCAGCAACAAGCTGTAATATCTTACTGACATCATTTAGGACCAAAACACTTAAAACAAGTAAAACACTCCAACATCAAATCTGCTTAGTGAGAAGAATGATCTTATCAGACAGAAAATAAGCAAATATCACCCTTATTTGACATATTTCATCTTACTTAGATTTCACTTTTTGCAGTGTGGTTCACTAGTCTCGCTACATTTTTCACGATGTAATGGATAGTGGTGTCTCCATCCAATATCGATATCCCATTATATCGGCTTGCATCTAAAATCTAATATACTCGCTCCTACACATGCAACAAAATAGATGATATTTGTCTCATAAATCAGTGGTCCCCAACCTTTTTGAAAATGTGTCCCACGGACCGGGGTGGGTTTTTTATTTTTATTTTTTATTTTTAAATTTTTTTCCATAAAGAAATACAATCATGTGTGCTTACAGACTGTATTGATCTATATTTATATATAATGTATATATTGTGTTTTTTATGTTGATTTAAAAAAAAAAAAAAAAAAAATTATTTATTTATTTATTTAATTTTTTTTTTTTTTAAATTTCTTGTGCGTCCTGGTACCAATCGGCCCGGTGGTTGGGGACCACTGTCAAAAATGATATTTGTCTATTACCTGACCGCTTCTCTGTTAGCTACCTCTCTTTGTTTATAATGTACAATTTCTGCTGGATCTACTTTCTATTTTATGCTGCACTTTTTTTTTTGCTGCAGCTCTTACATATACTGTAATATTGTACATGGTAAGTGGTAGAGATGTCCGATAATGGCTTTTTTGCCGATATTCCGATATTGTCCAACTCTTAATTACCGATACAGATATAAACAGTGGTGGAATGAACACATTGTTATGCCTAATTTTGTTGTGATGCCCCGCTGGATGCATTAAACAATGTAACAAGGTTTTTCAAAATAAATCAACTCAAATTATGGAAAAAAATGCCAACATGGCACTGCCATATTTATTATTGAAGTCACAAAGTGCATTTTTTTTTTTTAAACATGCCTCAAAACAGCAGCTTGGAATTTGGGACATGCTCTCCCTGAGAGAGCTTGAGGAGGTTGAGGTGGGCGGGTTTCGGAGTAGGGGGTAGTGGGGGTGTATATTGTAGCGTCCCGGAAGAGTTAGTGCTGCAAGGGGTTCTGGGTATTTGTTGTGTTTATGTTGTGTTACGGTGCGGATGTTCTCCCGAAATGTGTTTGTCATTTTTGTTTGGTGTGGGTTCACAGTGTGGCGCATATTTGTAACAGTGTTAAAGTTGTTTATACGGCACCCTCAGTGTGACCTGTATGGCTGTTGACCAAGTATGCATCGCATTCACTTGTGTGTGTGAAAAGCCGTGGATATTATGTGACTGGGTCGGCACGCAAAGGCAGTGCCTTTAAGGTTTATTGCCGCTCTGTACTAGAGATGTCCGATAATATCGGCCGATAAATGCTTTAAAAAGTAATATCGGAAATTATCTGTATCGTTTTTTTTATTATCGGTATCGTTTTTTTTTTTTTTTTTTTTTTTTTTTTATTTTTTTTTTATTAAATCAACATAAAAAACACAAGATACACTTACAATTAGTGCACCAACCCCAAAAACCTCCCTCCCCCATTTACACTCATTCACACAAAAGGGTTGTTTCTTTCTGTTATTAATATTCTGCTTCCTACATTATATATCAATATATATCAATACAGTCTGCAAGGGATACAGTCCGTAAGCACACATGATTGTGCGTGCTGCTGCTCCACTAATAGTACTAACCTTCAACAGTTCATTTGACTCATTTTCATTAATTACTAGTTTCTATGTAACTGTTGTACTTTCTCTTTTATTCAAGAAAATGTTTTTAATTTTTAAATTTTATTTAATTTTATAAATTCTTAAAAAAAGGACCTTATCTTCACCATACCTGGTTGTCCAAATTAGGTATAATAATGTGTTAATTCCACGACTGTATATATTGGTATCGGTTGATATCGGTATCAGTAATTAAGTGTTTGGACAATATCGGAATATCGGATATCGGCAAAAAGCCATTATCGGACATCCCTACTGTGTACTTCTCCCTACGTCCGTGTACACAGCGGCGTTTTAAAAAGTCATAAATTTTACTTTTTGAAACCGATGCTGATCATTTTGAAACCGATACCGATAATTTCCGATATTACATTTTAAAGCATTTATCGGCCGATAATATTATCGGACATCCCTAGCTATTTACATGACTTAATACAAGTTAGCCGCTGTTTAAACAGCAAAACACTTTTCTGTAACCTTAACGAGGAGCGCTTACTAAAAGTTCATAAGAAGGAAAGCGCCAATGCTGCAAGCCCCCCCCCCCCCCCCCCATGCGGTGTAACATACCACTTTTGTTAGAATAATTGTTTCTAAGTTATCACAAAAACTTTGTGTTACATTGAGTGCCCGGTGAGAAGCAAAAGCTGTCTTTGAAACCTACCAAGAAGAAGCCTTGTAAAACTTCACTGTGTAGGGTGGGAAGCAACATGAAGGTGTTTCTGTTTTCTTTCATGTATTGTAATCAACAGAACGATATTGTTTTAACCCAAGGACTACAAAGCGGAGAGAAGGCAGGATCTGCCCAATTTCCAGACCACCTCTTTTTGAACCTTTAAGAACCTCTTTTTGAACTCTTTTACGACCTTTTCTGTGAACTGTTTACGACCTTTTCTTTTGAACTGTTGTAATCAAAGGCGACGGCTGTTTACGACCCTTGTCCCTTAGAAGCAGCTGTTGCCGTGTGGTCAGAGAAAGTCGACACTGTCCAAGGGTACAGTGTCCATGCGTCTCTCCTCAAATTGAGCCAAATTTAATGCTGTCTCTGTTTAATTCTTTGCTCCTTGTCTTGTTTAATAAATGTCATCAGTGTTTGAACCTGACAACTTTGTCGCCCGCAGCCGATGTCACCCGCCAACCACGAGCCTTCCGTCCCGGTAGAGGCCCTGCGCTGCTCCGGTGCCAGCCTGCATCCCGGCGGCGTGTATCTGATGCACACGCCCCACACCCTCCTGCTCTGGGTGGGCGCCCGGGTGCCGGCGGTCACCCTGGCGGAGCTCTTCCACGTCACCTGCTTCTCCTCGCTGCTCTCCGGAGAGGTCGTAGTTCGATTTCAGAAAAGTCTCGACTCGCCGCAAAAGTACCTAACGTGCCGTTGCGCCCTCCAGACCAAGCTGCCTGTCCTGGACAACGCCTCGTCCGTCGGCGTGCGATCCCTCGTCCACGCGCTGGACTCAGAAGCCCCCTGCGCCCGTGAGGTAAGGCCAAGAAAACCATAACGCTCCCATTTATTATTTGCATGATGAGTATGATGAATCCTGGTGTCTCAGTTGCTGCTGGTGAAGCAGGGCGACGCCTGTGAGGAGCTCCTGCAGCGCCACCTGGTGGAGGACAAGAGCCCCAACGGGGGTGCCTCCTACGCCGACTTCCTCTACCATCTGCACGTCAACTCTGTGCGCCTCCTGCAGTGACACTTCCAGTACACTTCTTTCTTTATTTTGGTGTGCAAAATTCAAAAGTATACGGGGGCCGTTTTGATATTTTTTTTTTCTTTTGTAAAAGCAAAATGCTAAAAACAGACACACCAGTACCGTAGATTACTTACAGATGACATATTTAAAGACAAAATGTATAGTGTCAGCTTTGTGTTATAGGTGACAAATAGGGATGTCCGATAATATCGGACTGCCGATATTATCGGCCGATAAATGCTTTAAAATGTAATATCGGAAATTATCGGTATCGGTTTCTAAAAGTAAAAGGTATGACGTTTTAAAACGTCGCTGTGTGCACGGATGTAGGGAGAGGTACAGAGTGCCAATAAACCTTAAAGGCCTACTGAAATGAATTTGTTTTATTTAAACGGGGATAGCAGATCTATTCTATGTGTCATACTTGATCATTTCGCGATATTGCCATATTTTTGCTGAAAGGATTTAGTAGAGAACGTCGACGATAAAGTTCGCAACTTTTGGTATCTGATAAAAAAAAGGCTTGCACCTACCGGAAGTAGCGTGACGTAGTCAGTTGAACATATACGCAAAGTTCCCTATTGTTTACAATGATGGCCGCATGAAGTGAGAGAGATTCGGACCGAGAAAGCGACAATTTCCCCATTAATTTGAGCGAGGATGAAAGATTTGTGGATGAGTAAAGTGCAAGTGAAGGACTAGTGGGGAGTTGAAGCTATTCAGATAGGGAAGATGCTGTGAGAGTGACCTGATATTCAGCTGGGAATGACTACAACAGTAAATAAACACAAGACATATATATACTCTATTAGCCACAACACAACCAGACTTATATTTAATATGCCACAAATTAATCCTGCATAATAACACCTGCATGTTTGTTATGCTAGCTCCTAGCTCCTCTGCTAGCTCCATAGAACACGCCAATACAATTCAAACACCTGATCAACACACACAATCACTCAGCCCAAAAGACAGTTCACCTAACCCAAGGTTCATAAAGCTTATATATTTAAACAAAGTTACGTACGTGACGCGCACATATGTGCAAGCGATCAAATGTTTAGAAGCCAAAGCTGCATACTCACGGTAGCACGTCTGCGTCTTTGTCATCCAAATCAAAGTAATCCTGGTAAGAGTCTGTGTTGTCCCAGTTCTCTACAGGCGTCTGTGTATCGAAGTCAAAAGTCCTCCTGGTTAGAGTCTCTGTTATCCGAGTTCTTCCATCTTTTTTTTTTTTTTTTTTTTTTTTTCCTTGACTGCATCTTCCGGGAATGTAGGCTGTGTTGTGTTGCTGCTGACTTCCTTCGCAAAATACGTCCGCTTTGCACCGACAACTTTCTTCTTTGCTTGCTCAGCTTCTTTCTCCATAATGCAATGAACATAATTGCAACAGATTCACCAACACAGATGTCCAAAATACATCCAGAATGAGATGAAAACAGCTATTTCGTATTGGCTTCAATGTGGAAGCCATACCTCTGTTCCCCGGGCTAGGTCACGCGCATACGTCATCCTCAGAGGCGTTTCGAACCGGAAGTTCCCCGGGACATTTCAAATGTCACTTTATAAGTTAACCCGGCCGTATTGGCATGTGTTGCAATGTTAAGATTTCATCATTGATATATAAACTATCAGACTGCGTGGTCACTAGTCGTGGCTTTCAGTAGGCCTTTAAAGGCATTTCCTTTGCGTGCCGTCCGAGTCACATAATATCTACCGGCTGTTCTCATCACGAATTAATGCAAAGCATACTTGGTCAACAGCCATACAGGTCACACTGAGGGTTGAGGGCTGTATAAACAACTTTAACACTTGTTACAAATATGTGCCACACTGTGAAGAACCCACACCAAACAAGAATGACAAACACATTTCGGGAGAACATCCGCACCGTAACACAACATAAACACAACAGAACAAATACCCAGAATCCCTTGCAGTACTAACTCTTCCGGGCCGCTACAATATAAACCCCCCCCGCTACTCCCTACCCCCACCCACCCCAACCCCGCCCACCTCAACCTCCTCATAGTCTCTCTCAGGGAGAGCATGTCCCAAATTCCAAGCTGCTGTTTGGATAGATAGATAGATAGTACTTGATTTATTCCTTCAGGAGAGTTCCCTCTGGAAAATTAAAATTCCAGCAGCAGTGTACAGATTTGAGATCGAATTTAAATGGAAACAGAATAAAAAAATATTACAATAAGAATAAAAATAAAAAGCAACAATGAGGATAAAAATATAACAGTAAAATGAGAATATAACAAGAGGAACTAGGCTGTAGTGACCATGTTATGAAAAAGTATTGCACTGTTATTGTTTTGAGGCATGGTAAAAAAAAATAATGCACTTTGTGACTTCAATAATAAATATGGCAGTGCCATGTTGGCATTTTTGTCCATAACTTGAGTTGATTTATTTTGGAGAACCTTGTTATATTGTTTAATGAAGGGGTCACCAACGTGGTGCCCGCGGGCACCAGGTAGCCCGTAAGGACCAGATGAGTAGCCCGCTGGCCTGTTCTAAAAATAGCTCAAATAGCAGCACTTACCAGTGAGCTGCCTCTATTTTTTAAATTGTATTTATTTACTAGCAAGCTGGTCTCGCTTTGCCCGACATTTTTAATTCTAAGAGAGACAAAACTCAAATAGAATTTGAAAATCCAAGAAAATATTTTAAAGACTTGGTCTTCACTTGTTTAAATACATTCATTAATTTTTTTTACTTTGCTTCTTATAACTTTCAGAAAGACAATTTTAGAGAAAAAATACAACCTTAAAAATGGTTTTATGATTTTTAAACACATATACCTTTTTACCTTTTAAATTCCTTCCTCTTCTTGCCTGACAATTTAAATCAATGTTCAAGTAAATTTTTTTATTTTATTGTAAAGAATAATAAATACATTTTAATTTAATTCTTCATTTTAGCTTCTGTTTTTTCGACAAAGAATATTTGTGAAATATTTCTTCAAACTTATTATGACTAAAATTCCAAAAAATTATTCCGGCAAATCTAGAAAATCTGTAGAATCAAATTTGAATCTTATTTCAAAGTCTTTTGAATTTCTTTTAAAATTGTTGTTCTGGAAAATCTAGAAGAAATAATGATTTGTCTTTGTTAGAAATATAGCTTGGTCCAATTTGTTATATATTCTAACAAAGTGCAGATTGGATTTTAACCTATTTAAAACATGTCATCAAAATTCTAAAATTAATCTTAATCAGGAAAAATTACTAATGATGTTCCATAAATTCTTTTTTTAAGTTTTTCTCCTTTTTTTCGGTTGAATTTTGAATTTTAAAGAGTCGAAATTGAAGATAAACTATGTTTCAAAATTTAATTGTCATTTTTTTCGTGTTTTCTCCTCTTTTAAACCGTTCAATTAAGTGTAAATGTCATTAATTATTAATAATAACATAGAGTTAAAGGTAAATTGAGCAAATTGGCTATTTCTGGCAAATTATTTAAGTGTGTATCAAACTGGTAGCCCTTCGCATTAATCACTACCCAAGAAGTAGCTCTTGCTTTCAAAAAGGTTGCTGACCCCTGATCTAATGCATCCAGCGGGGCATCACAACAAAATTAGGCATAATAATGTGTTCATTCCACCACTGTATATATCGGTATCGCTTGGTATCGGTAATTAAGAGTTGGACAATATCGGATATCGGTAAAAAAAGCCATTATCGGACATCTCTAGTGACAAAGTATCATTTGTTATTAGAGGGGTTTTGTTGACCTGCAGCATATTGTCGGAAAAAAACAACAGAAAAAAATGCGAAAAGATATGATGTGATGAGAAAAAGCTGACATTTTGATGCTAACAATAATACAATTAGTCACTGAAACAGTAGAATAAACGTATCTGGTTCTTCTTGTCCCCATATAAATCAATGTAAACATGAATATTTGGTTGTAGCCTCCACAAAAGTCCTTATTTTAGTATAAAACTGCACTGCAACACAACAACATTACAGCAAGCTTAAACGTCAACACATGCGTTCCCAAAAGGAAAATCCTCTTACCCCGTGTCTGGGAATATGTGTGGCAGTTTTGAACGCTTTGGGAGTTTTGGAGTGATAAATGATCAGTGGCTTGAGGCGATCCTTCATCGGCTTGTGTCCCGGTAGTGCCTTCTCCTTCCTTGTAATTGAGGTCCGCGGTGGCATCTTTTTCGGTCTCATCACAATTAAAGACTTGTCGCAGGAAAAAAAAGCCCCCTTTGCTGATACCATTTGAACTGAAGGGGGCCGCAAGCCTGAGGCTAACTGGCTCAAATCCTAGCTCAACGGTTGCCTAGCAACCCGGAGCTGAGTGTCAAAATAATTGTATCTATGTTGTCACAAAACTTTGTGTTACATTGAGCTCAGCTCGCCCTGCGAGAGGACAAAAGCTGTCTTTGATCCTACCAAGCAAAAGGCTTCTAAAACTCCACTGTGTACGATGGGAAGCGACATGAAGGCGTCGGTTTCTTTGATGTATTGTAATCCACAGAAAGATTTTGTCTTGACCCGAGATCTACAAAGTGGAGAGGAAGCAGGACCGGCCCAAGCTCCAGGGACCTTTTCTTTTAACTGTTTTACGACCTTTTCTTTGAACTGTTTTGTGATAAGGGCGATGGCTGTTTACGACCCTCCTCCCTTAGAAACAGCTGTTGCCACGTAATCAGGGAAAGTCCAAATAAAAGAGAAGGTGTACAATCTGGTGACACTGTACAAGGGTACAGGTGTACGCGTTTCTCCTCTATGAGCCAAATTTTATTCTGTTTCTGTTTAATTCCTTGCTTCTTGTCTTGTTTAATAGACGTCATCAGTGTTTGAACCTGACACTGAGAGAGTTTAGACACATTTCAAGCGTTTCTGATCACACAAAGTGATCTCTGACCGGCGCTAGGTACGGCAATTGTTGAAACGAACGCGCCAGAAGTGCCGCTAGTCATGGAAACTCTTCGTGATGTAAACAGGATGTGACGTAGGGGGCTCCGCCTCTGCAAAATGGCCAGGTGCAAAATGAATGAACGAATGAAGAGGGATCTGTTAAGCTTTTCAATCTGGCCCGCCGGACGTTTCCAAATAATTTTTTTTAGATCTTTAAGATGGAAAGTGTAGCTGCCATTATGATGTGCAGTGATGTTTTCTACTGACCGTAAGTCTTCAACTATACTAAGTACTTCAATGGTTGGAATCTGCGCTTTTGCATGATATCACCAATCGGCAATCACCAAAATTATTCCCGAGCGTGGCCACCGCTGCTACTCACTGCTCCCCTCACCTCCCAGGGGGGTGGAACAAGGGTATGGGTCACATGCAGAGGGTAATTTCAACACACCTAGTGTGTGTGTGACTATCAGTGGTACTTTATCTAACTTTAATATACTAGTTATGTTAATCTAATTAGTTACTATGGTAATCTAAGTCACAGCAGCTCAGACGAGGCACCAAGCAGTGGGGGTGGGGAGCGTTTCCACAGAGTGTTTCCAGAACCTGAAATGCGGGTGTCAGGGACAGACGCGGAAGGAGATTTTTACAACAAAGTTCTAAAGCTTAGTGATATATCAGACCTTTGCGGTCATATTTTGTTGTATTTTTGTAGCATTTCGCTTGATTGTAAAATATGTCAATCGGGAGGGTGTGTAGCGTTCATATGTTGTCATTATTCAGTGTTTTGTCCTTCATAGTTAATATTGTAAATCCCACATTCTTTATTTTCATGTACATCCTGGGTGTTTCATTCAGTAAAAAAAAATTGAAATTCCATTCCGTTTTTTTAGGCGATTTGTCATAACGTTTTTAGCATTCAATCAGACATTATTGTGAGGTTTTGTATTAGTGTTCCTAAATCCAATCAATCCAATCCACTTTATTTATATAGCACATTTGCACAACAAGAATGTTTCCAAAGTGCTGCACAGCCATGTTAAAAACAATATTAAAAACAATATTATGCTACACCAATGACTGAATAAAAACAAAGAATAAATGAATAGAAAACCAATACAGAGACAATATAAAAAATAAATATAATTAAAAGCGATTTTTAAAGGGTAAAACCAATTAAAACAGTAAAATAGACATCAAAATTTATTTAAAAAAAACCAAAACAAAAAAAACCACACAGGACAACAGAGGACAGAACAACCTAAAAATAGATATACCGGCCCCCAGACACATTTGTTTCTCTAAATGTGGCCCCCGAGTCAAAATAATTGCCCAGGCCTGTTCTAGATAATAAATGTTATTTAAACTGTATTTTGTGTGATCTGTAAAAAAAAAAGGGCCCCAACTAAATGATTGTTCTCTGAAGATGCTGAGGAGCAACATATTTAACATGCTGGCAAAAATGTAAACAAACAGGTAGTGGCGCCTTCCTGCTTGGCACACTTTGCACGCTGTCATTGTATTTTTCGACCACTAGAGGGTGCTACAGAGCCGCAACCATTCCTGTGAAGCGGCAGAAAAGCCACACACGACCGGAAGTGTACCTTTTGAAAGACACGACAGTACACATGTGAAGTCGGAAGAACGACACTTGCATATGTGATCATTCTAGAGTGTGAAAATATACGAAATGTTTGATGGAATAAAGAAAAAAAAGAGAATGATTGTGTCTACGTGATAGGTCAGGATCGAAGATCTTAATCTGAAATTTCCCCTCCTCGCCGGAAGTGGGTAGCTCAGCCATCTTGATTAGGGGGCGTGTCTGTGCGGACGGAGCTTGTCCCGGAGAGAAACACCTCCAGTGCTGGCGTGTCGCACTACACACCTTCTGCCGCTCCTCGGACGGACATTGACTTTTCTACTTTAGTCCACCGCCACAACGCGGTGTGTCTCAAGCCGCGAACATTTTCAACCAGAGAGGGGAGAAGAAGAAGAAGAAGAAACATGGCTACTACAACCTGCACGCGGTTCACGGACGAGTATCAGCTGTACGAGGAGTTGGGCAAGTGAGTTGGAGCACCAGACTGGCGCCGTGCGCACCTTGCCCGCCATGCCCGCCACTGAGGGGTGGGAGGCGGCCTGCCGAGCTCCGTGTAACCGCGGGGTCAGGCAGTGTGTGCGCGCGCAGCGTGCGTTTGTTTTTTGTTTGTTTTGTTTTGTTTTGTTTTGCTCTGGGAAATATATTAGTTACACCAGGGGAGCTACTTTTCAATTGATCAAGTCGTGGGGATCTACTTCATTCATATATATAATTTATATTTACTTATTTATGAAATATATGTTTTTGTTAACAAGTTAAATGTGTTTAATGATAATGCAAGCATGTTTAACACATATAGTTAATATTGTTAATAAGTTAAAGGTGTTTAAAGATAATGCAAGCATGTTTAACACATATAGTTAATATTGTTAACAAGTTAAAGGTGTTTAATGATAATACAAGCATGTTTAACACATATAGTTAATATTGCTAACAAGTTAAAGATGTTTAAAGATAATACAAGCATGTTCAACACATATAGTTAATATTGTTAACAAGTTAAAGGTGTTTAAAGATAATGCAAGCATGTTTAACACATAGTTAATATTGTTAAAGGTGTTTAAAGATAATACAAGCATGTTAAACACATATAGTTAATATTGCTAACAAGTTAAATGTGTTTAATGATAATGCAAGCATGTTTAACACATATAGTTAATATTGCTAACAAGTTAAAGATGTTTAAAGATAATACAAGCATGTTCAACACATATAGTTAATATTGTTAACAAGTTAAAGGTGTTTAAAGATAATGCAAGCATGTTTAACACATAGTTAATATTGTTAAAGGTGTTTAAAGATAATACAAGCATGTTAAACACATATAGTTAATATTGCTAACAAGTTAAATGTGTTTAATGATAATGCAAGCATGTTTAACACATATAGTTAATATTAATAAGTTAAAGGTGTTGCTAACAAGTTAAAGATGTTTAAAGATAATACAAGCATGTTTAACACATAGTTAATATTGCTAACAAGTTAAAGGTGTTCAAAGATAATACAAGCATGTTTAACACATATAGTTAATATTGTTAACAAGTTAAAGGTGTTTAAAGATAATGCAAGCATGTTTAACACATATAGTTAATATTGTTAACAAGTTAAAGGTGTTTAAAGATAATACAAGCATGTTTAACACAGTTAATATTGCTAACAAGTTAAAGGTGTTCAAAGATAATACAAGCATGTTTAACACATATAGTTAATATTGTTAACAAGTTAAAGGTGTTGAAAGATAATGCAATCATGTTTAACACATAGTTAATATTGTTAAAGGTGTTTAAAGATAATACAAGCATGTTTAACACATATAGTTAATATTGCTAACAAGTTAAATGTGTTTAAAGATAATACAAGCATGTTTAACACATATAGTTAATATTGTTAATAAGTTAAAGGTGTTTAATGATAATGCAAGCATGTTTAACACATATAGTTAATATTGTTAACAAGTTAAAGGCGTTTAAAGATAATGCAAGCATGTTTAACACATATAGTTAATATTGTTAACAAGTTAAAGGTGTTTAAAGATAATGCAAGCATATTTAACACATATAGTTAATATTGTTAACAAGTTAAAGGTGTTTAAAGATAATGCAAGCATGTTTAACACATATAGTTAATATTGTTAACAAGTTAAAGGTGTTTAAAGATAATGCAAGCATGTTTAACACATATAGTTAATATTGTTAACAAGTTAAAGGTGTTTAAAGATAATGCAAGCATATTTAACACATATAGTTAATATTGTTAACAAGTTAAAGGTGTTTAAAGATAATGCAAGCATGTTTAACACATATAGTTAATATTGTTAACAAGTTAAAGGTGTTTAAAGATAATGCAAGCATGTTTAACACATACAGTTAATATTGCTAACAAGTTAAAGGTGTTTAAAGATAATGCAAGCATGTTTAACACATATAGTTAATATTGTTAACAAGTTAAAGGTGTTTAAAGATAATGCAAGCATATTTAACACATATAGTTAATATTGTTAACAAGTTAAAGGTGTTTA
Source organism: Entelurus aequoreus (assembly GCF_033978785.1). NCBI lineage: Eukaryota > Metazoa > Chordata > Actinopteri > Syngnathiformes > Syngnathidae > Entelurus > Entelurus aequoreus. The sequence continues at coordinate 3,633,711 of NC_084747.1, forward strand.
AAGATAATGCAAGCATGTTTAACACATATAGTTAATATTGTTAACAAGTTAAAGGTGTTTAAAGATAATGCAAGCATGTTTAACACATACAGTTAATATTGCTAACAAGTTAAAGGTGTTTAAAGATAATGCAAGCATGCTTAACACATATAGTTAATATTGTTAACAAGTTAAAGGTGTTTAAAGATAATGCAAGCATGTTTAACACATAGTTAATATTGTTAACAAGTTAAAGGTGGTTAAAGATAATGCAAGCATGTTTAACACATATAGTTAACATTGCTAACAAGTTAAAGATGTTTAAAGATAATACAAGCATGTTTAACACATAGTTAATATTGCTAACAAGTTAAAGGTGTTCAAAGATAATACAAGCATGTTTAACACATATAGTTAATATTGTTAACAAGTTAAAGGTGTTTAAAGATAATGCAAGCATGTTTAACACATATAGTTAATACTGTTAACAAGTTAAAGGTGTTTAAAGATAATACAAGCATGTTTAACACAGTTAATATTGCTAACAAGTTAAAGGTGTTCAAAGATAATACAAGCATGTTTAACACATATAGTTAATATTGTTAACAAGTTAAAGGTGTTGAAAGATAATGCAATCATGTTTAACACATAGTTAATATTGTTAAAGGTGTTTAAAGATAATACAAGCATGTTTAACACATATAGTTAATATTGCTAACAAGTTAAATGTGTTTAAAGACAATACAAGCATGTTTAACACATATAGTTAATATTGTTAATAAGTTAAAGGTGTTTAATGATAATGCAAGCATGTTTAACACATATAGTTAATATTGTTAACAAGTTAAAGGCGTTTAAAGATAATGCAAGCATGTTTAACACATATAGTTAATATTGTTAACAAGTTAAAGGTGTTTAAAGATAATGCAAGCATGTTTAACACATATAGTTAATATTGTTAACAAGTTAAAGGTGTTTAAAGATAATGCAAGCATATTTAACACATATAGTTAATATTGTTAACAAGTTAAAGGTGTTTAAAGATAATGCAAGCATGTTTAACACATAGTTAATATTGTTAACAAGTTAAAGGTGTTTAAAGATAATGCAAGCATGTTTAACACATAGTTAATATTGTTAACAAGTTAAAGGTTTTTAAAGATAATGCAAGCATGTTCAACACATATAGTTAATATTGTTAACAAGTTAAAGGTGTTTAAAGATAATGCAAGCATGTTTAACACGTAGTTAATATTGTTAACAAGTTAAAGGTGTTTAAAGATAATGCAAGCATGTTTAACACGTATAGTTAGTATTGTTAACAAGTTAAAGGTGTTTAAAGATAATGCAAGCATGTTTAACACATATAGTTAATATTGTTAACAAGTTAAAGGTGTTTAAAGATAATGCAAGCATGTTTAACACATATAGTTAATATTGTTAACAAGTTAAAGGTGTTTAAAGATAATACAAGCATGTTTAACACATATAGTTAATATTGTTAACAAGTTAAAGGTGTTTAAAGATAATGCAAGCATATTTAACACATATAGTTAATATTGTTAACAAGTTAAAGGTGTTTAAAGATAATGCAAGCATGTTTAACACATAGTTAATATTGTTAACAAGTTAAAGGTGTTTAAAGATAACGCAAGCATGTTTAACACATAGTTAATATTGTTAACAAGTTAAAGGTTTTTAAAGATAATGCAAGCATGTTCAACACATATAGTTAATATTGTTAACAAGTTAAAGGTGTTTAAAGATAATGCAAGCATGTTTAACACATATAGTTAATATTGTTAATAAGTTAAAAGTGTTTAAAGATAATACAAGCATGTTCAACACATATAGTTAATATTGTTAACAAGTTAAAGGTGTTTAAAGATAATGCAAGCATGTTTAACACATATAGTTAATATTGTTTACAAGTTAAAGGCCTACTGAAATGAATTTTTTTTATTAAAACGGGGATAGCAGATCCATTCTATGTGTCATACTTGATCATTTCGCGATATTGCCATATTTTTGCTGAAAGGATTTAGTAGAGAACAACGACGATAAAGTTTGCAACTTTTAGTCGCTGATTAAAAAAAAAGCCTTGCCTATACCGGAAGTAGCGTGACGACACCGGAGGAAGGACTCCTCACATTTTCCCATTGTTTACACCAGCAGAGAGAGAGATTCGGACCGAGAAAGCGACGATTACCCCATTAATTTGAGCCAGGATGAAAGATTCGTGGATGAGAAACGTGAGAGTGAAGGACTAGAGTGCAATGCAGGACGCATCTTTTTTCATTCTGACCGTAACTTAGGTACAAGCTGGCTCATTGGATTCCACACATTCTCCTTTTTCTATTGTGGATCACGGATTTGTATTTTAAACCACCTCGGATACTATATCCTCTTGAAAATGAGAGTCGAGAACGCGAAATGGACATTCACAGTGACTTTTATCTCCACGACAATACATCAGCGAAGCACTTTAGCTACGGAGCTAACGTGATAGCATCGGGCTCAAATGCAGATAGAAACAAAAGAAATAAACCCCTGACTGGAAGGATAGACAGAAGATCAACAATACTATTAAACCATGGACATGTAAATACACGGTTAATAATATCCAGCTTGGCGAAGCTTAACAATGCTGTTGCTAACGACGCCATTGAAGCTAACTTAGCAACGGGACCTCACAGAGCTATGATAAAAACATTAGCGCTCCACCTACGCCAGCCAGCCCTCATCTGCTCATCAACACCCGTGCTCACCTGCGTTCCAGCGATCGACGGAAGGACGAAGGACTTCACCCGATCATCCGTGCGGTCGGCGGCTAGCGTCGGCTAGCGCGTCTGCTATCCAAGTCAAAGTCCTCCTGGTTGTGTTGCTGCAGCCAGCCGCTAATACACCGATCCCACCTACAGCTTTCTTCTTTGCAGTCTCCATTGTTCATTAAACAAATTGCAAAAGATTCACCAACACAGATGTCCAGAATACTGTGGAATTTCGAGATGAAAACAGAGCTTTTTTGTATTGGATTCAATGGTGTACCAATACTTCCGTTTAACTAGTGACGTCACGCGCATACGTCATCATACATAGACGTTTTCAACCGGAAGTTTAGCGGGAAATTTAAAATTGCACTTTTTTTACAGTCGTGGAATGAACACATTATTATGCCTAATTTGGACAACCAGGTATGGTGAAGATAAGGTCCTTTTTTTTTTAAATTAATCAAATAAAATAAGATAAATAAATTAAAAACATTTTCTTGGACAAAAAATAAAGTACAACAATATAAAAACAGTTACATAGAAACTAGTAATTAATGAAAATGAGTAAAATTAAGTGTTAAAGGTTAGTACTATTAGTGGAGCAGCAGCACGCACAATCATGTGTGCTTACGGACTGTATCCCTTGCAGACTGTATTGATATATATTGATATATAATGTAGGAAGCAGAATATTAATAACAGAAAGAAACAACCCTTTTGTGTGAATGAGTGTGAATGGGGGAGGGAGGTTTTTTGGGTTGGTGCACTAATTGTAAGTGTATCTTGTGTTTTTTATGTGGATTTAATAAAAAAATTTAAAAAATACAGATAATAAAAAAAACGATACCGATAAGTTCCGATATTACATTTTAAAGCATTTATCGGCCGATAATATCGGCAGGCCGATATTATCGGACATCTCTAATTATATATCAATATATATCAATACAGTCTGCAAGGGATACATTCTGTGCTTCCTACATTATATATCAATATATATCAATACAGTCTGCAAGGGATACAGTCCGTAAGCACACATGATTGTGCGTGCTGCTGCTCCACTAATAGTACTAACCTTTAACACTTAATTTTACTCATTTTCATTCATTACTAGTTTCTATGTAACTGTTTTTATATTGTTTTACTTTCTTTTTTATTCAAGAAAATGTTTTCACTTTATTTATCTTATTTTATTTTATTTTTTAAAAAAAGTACCTTATCTTCACCATACCTGGTTGTCCAAATTAGGCATAATAATGTGTTAACTCCACGACTGTATATATCGGTATCGGTAATTAACAGTTGGACAATATCGGAATATCGGATATCGGCAAAAAAGCCATTATCGGACATCCCTATTTTCTTTGTTTAAAAATGGAACAAGCAAATTCGGAAAATGTACAAATCATAATATTGTTTTTTTTTTTTACACTTACATGTTACGGTTAATAGTATTCTACCTTTATTTGTCGTTATTTATACTTTCTGAATAAATAATGTGGTAATGTCCATCAGTCAACGCATTGGTGTTGATTTTCAATCTATCAAGATAAAAATAATATCAAAATCAAACTACAGGATGTTATTTATGTACTTTGCTCATTTTCCTTGACTGGTGCGATAACGTGGTTTATTATTTTTTTTATACATATGTAGCATCATCTGCAAAGATACAAATAATTGCTATTGCGACATCTAGTGGACACATTTAGAACAGCAGTTTCTTTCATTAAAAAATCTTGGCAAATTTTTAGACATAGCAAACTCATTCCGCAGGCCGGTTAAAACCTGTTCGCAGGCCTGATCCGGCCCGCGGGCCGTACGTTAGACACCCCTGAGTTACACACTTATATGTAGACAAACGTTAATATGAATTATTATTATTAAGACAAATATTATTCTTATTAATTTGTGCTCATGAATTTGGCAACATACTTTTGAATGAAATACTTCTTTTACTATTGAACTTGTATGGAACCCCTAAGTCAGGGGTGTGAAACGTAAGGCCCGGGTGTTATCCGAGTTTGCTAAGTATAAAAATGAGCCAAAATGTTTGAATGATAGAAACTGCTGTTCTAACAGGCCTGCGGAATGAGTTTGCTAAGTACAAAAATGAGCCCAAATTTTGGAATGAAAGAAACTGTCTTATTCAGGGGTCCCCAAACTACGGCCCGGGGGCCGGATACGGCCCCCCAGCATCCAAAATCCGGCCCGCGGGAAGTCCCAAGTTAAAAAAAATAAATATATATATATATACATATATATATATTTTTTTTAATTATTTTTTTTAAAATGTGTCCTTACTAGTCCATTTTCTACCGTCTCCTAGCCACTCAGGCAAATCATAATGTCTAAAAATGCATTTTATCATAGATAACGTGACATGCAGCAAGTGCGCTCTTTAAGTCAATTAGTGCGCGAGGAATATATATGTATGAATACATATATATATATATATATATATATATATATATATATATATATATATATATATATATATATATATATATATATATATATATACACACATATAGACACATATACACATATATATGTATATATACTAGGGCTGCAACTAACGATTAATTTGATAATCGATTAATCTGTCGATTATTACTTCGATTAATCGATTAATAATCGGATAAAAGAGACAAACTACATTTCTATCCTTTCCAGTATTTTATTGGAAAAAAAACAGCATACTGGCACCATACTTATTTTGATTATTGTTTCTCAGCTGTTTGTACATGTTGCAGTTTATAAATAAAGGTTTATTTTAGAAAAAACAAACAAACAATTTTTTAATTTTTTTAATTTTTATTTTTTTTTTTAAAAGCCTCTGCGCATGCGCATAGCATAGATCCAACGAATCGATGACTAAATTAATCGGCAACTATTTTTATAATCGATTTTAATTAGAGACGTCTGATAATATCGGTCTGCCGATATTATCGGCCGATAAATGCGTTAAAATGTAATATCGGAAATTATCTGTCTCGTTTTTTTTATTATCAGTATCGGTTTTTTTTTGTTTTTGTTTTGTTTTTATTTTATTTTTTTTATTAAATCCACATAAAAACACAAGATACACTTACAATTAGTGCACCAACCCAAAAAACCTCCCTCCCCCATTCACACTCATTCACACAAAAGGGTTGTTTCTTTCTGTTATTAATATTCTGGCTCCTACATTATATATCAATATATATCAATACAGTCTGCAAGGGATACAGTCCGTAAGCACACATGATTGTGCGTGCTGCTGCTCCACTAATAGTACTAACCTTTAACAGTTAATTTTACAAATTTTCATTCATTACTAGTTTCTATGTAACTGTTTTTATATTGTTTTACTTTCTTTTTTATTCAAGAAAATGTTTTTAATTTATTTATCTTATTTTATTTGATTCATTTTTTAAAAAAGTACCTTGTCTTCACCATACCTGGTTGTCCAAATTAGGCATAATAATGTGTTAATTCCACGACTGTATATATCGGTTGATATCGGTATCGGTTGATATCGGTATCGGTAAATAAAGAGGCATATCGGCAAAAAGCCATTATCGGACATCCCTAGTATATATACATATATACACATACATATATATATACATGGACATATACATAGACATATACATATATACACACACATATATACACATTTACATATACATATATACACACACACACACATTTACATATAATATAATATATATATATATATATATTTAAAAAAAAAAATATATATATAAGAATATATATATATATATAAATATATATATATATATATATATATATATATATATATATATATATATATATATATATATATATATATATATATATATATATACATACACATAGATATATATATATATATACATATATATATATATATATATATATATATATATATATATGTATATATATATATACATATATATAGCGCGGCCCCCAGCCAAATTGTTTTACCCCAATGCGGCCCTGGAGTCAAAAAGTTTGGGGACCCCTGGTCTTATTGTTCAGCTTGCATGGTAGTTTCTAACAAAATAGTAAATGACCATGTTTTTGTTTTGGAGCTGGGCCCCAAGGACTAGGTGTGCCCTGGGTTCCCAAATGATTAAATACGCCCCTGAGGAAAACAACACCCATGCATAAGGCTCCACGCAATACTAGGAATAAGAAAACATATTAAACAAAGCAATTCCAATAAGACTTAGGGCAGGGGTGTCAAAGTCATTTTAGATGGGGGGGCCACATGGAGAAAAATCCACTCCCAAGTGGGCCGGACTGGTAAAATCACGGCATGATAACTTCAAAATAAAGACAACTTCTGATTGTTTTCTGAAAATGTACAAATTATAATGTTGTTTTTTTACACTTACATGTTACGGTTAATAGTATTCTACCTTTATTTGTCATTATTTATTCGTTCTGAATAAATTATGTGGTAATGTTCATCAGTCAACTCATTGGTGTTCATTTTCAATCTATCAAGATAACAACACAATATCAAAATCAAATTACAGGATGTTATTTATGTAGTTTGCTCATTTTCCTCGACCGGTGCACTAACATCATGTGATTCCGTAACAGACAAACGTATTGGAGCGGTTATGAGAGGTTTCATTAAAGATGAACGTGTTTGGTCAACACAGCAAGAGCGACTGTCAGTGCAAGCTGCAAGTGGAGAGCCACGCTTTAAAGCACGTCACTTGGTCAACTATTGCAGGGGTCGGCAACCTTTACCACTCAAAGAGCCATTTTGGCAAGTTTCACAAATTAAAGAAAGTAATGGGAGCCACAAAATTTTTTTTTAAATGAAAAACACCGCATACAGAGCTTAAATGCTTTGTGCTATGTTAACCAGGGGTCTCCGACACACGCACCGGCACGCACTTTAATGTGGAAATTGGATGTTAGTGCAGCCCGCGAGTTTTGAATGAATGGCGCTTGATAGCGTCATACTTGCCAACCCTCTCATTTTTCCCGGGAGACTCCCGAATATCAGAGTGTGATGACACTACATTTGGCGCCCTCTACAGTCTGCCCTAACAGTGTACCTGCTCGACCACACGTAGAATGCAATTTCAGCTTGCTCACGTAAGTGACAGCAAGGCGTACTAACTCAGCAGCCACACATCTTACACTGACGGTACCAATACCCAGAATCCCATGCAGCCCTAACTCTTCCGCTCAACCAACGCACGGAGAGGGGGGGAGGGGGGTTGATGTGTGGGGAGATTTGGTGGTAGCGGTGTAGACCGGAAGAGTTAGGGCTGCATGGGATTCTGGGTAATGGTTGTGTTGTGTTTATGTTGTGTTACGGTGGGATGTTCTCCAGAAATGTGTTTTTCATTCTTTTTTGGTGTGGGTTCACAGTGTGGCGCATATTTGTAACGTAACAATGTTAAAGTTGTTTGATACGGCTACTGTCAGTGTAAGCTGTGTGGGTGATGAGTAAGTATGCTTTGCTGTCTCCTGTGTGTGCAAGTAATAACAACATGCAACATGTGGCTGGACTGGCAGGCTGTATGTAAATGCTATAGAGGACAATTACTGCAGTGCAATTAGGGCACTCCCTTTATTTAGTAATTAGAGTGTAAATAGGTTAATGTGAATGTCACACCCCCTTTCGATCGACATGTTTTACAATCAAGTGAAACGCAACAAAAATATAACAAACCGTGAAATATGAACGCGAAGGGTACAAAATAAACCCACCTACAATCTGATACATCTGATATTTGCTGAATTTCCCCCAGGGGTCAATAAAGTACTTTCTATTCTATTCTATTCTATATATCACTAAGTTTTAGAACTTTGTTGTGAAAATCTCCTTCCGCGTCTGTGGAAACGCTTCCCGCCCACACTGCTTGGTGCCTCGTCTGAGCTGCTGTGACGTAGATGACCAAAGTAACTAATTAGATGACCATAGTAACTAATTAGATGACCATAGTAACTAATTAGATGACCATAGTAACTAATTAGATGACCATAGTAACTAATTAGATGACCATAGTAACTGGTATATCATCCATAAGCGCAGGTTCCAAGCATTGAAATAGTTAGTATAGTTGAAGACTTACGGTCATTAGAAAACATCACTGCACATTATAATGGTAGCTAAACTTTCCATCTTAAAGATCTAAAAAAATGATTTGGGAATGTCCGGCGGGCCCCCGGGCCTTAATTTGCCCAGGTCTGGACTAGTCTATTGTGTGAGAAGGAACTGTCGAGAAGTATTTCATTATATTTTTGAAGTGTACAAATTAAGACAAAAACAAATAATTGTTTTAAGTAGAAGGAAACGTTATTAAACATTCGTTATTCAGACATTTTGGGGCCCCTGGAAATCTCGGGGTCCCTATGCTTGCCTAATGGTAAGTATGCCACTATTATCAGAAAAGCCCCCAATGGAATCGCGCCATTTATTATTGGGACCCAAGCCCGGCGGTGCAGGCACCCTATCGGAATTTATTTTCCTTAATATTAGTGAAACCACACGGTTGCTCTTTTAGAATTGCTCCATTTATTTAAAGGCCTCCTGAAAGCCACTACTAGCGACCACGCAGTCTGATAGTTTATATATCAATGATGAAATCTTAACATTGCAACACATGCCAATACGGCCGGGTTAGCTTATAAAGTGACATTTTAAATTTCCCGCCACACTTCGGGTTGAAAAAGCCTTCGAAGGATGACGTATGCGCGTGACGTAGCCCGGGGAACGGAGGTATGCCTTCTCCATTGAATACAATACAAAAAAGCTCTGTTTTCATTTCATAATTCCTCATTATTCTGGACATCTGTGTTGGTTAATCTTTTGCAATTTGTTTAATGAACAATGGAGGCTGCAAAGAAGAACGTTGTAGGTGGCTGTAGCAACACAAGGACCACTTACTCGGATAGCAGACGCCTAGCCGATGCTAGCAGACGCCTAGCCGATGCTAGCAGACCCACCGCACGGATGATCTGGTGAAGTCCCTCGTCGCGCCGTCAATCGCCGGAACGCAGGTGAGCACGGGTGTTGATGAGTAGAGCAGATGAGGGCTGGCTGGCGTAGGTGGAGCGCTAATGTTTTTATCATAGCTCTGTGAGCTCCGGTTGCTAAGTTAGCCTTAGCGTCGTTAGCAACAGCATTGTTAAGCTTTGCCAGGCTGAGATCTATTAACCGTGTAGTTACATGTACATGGTTTAATAGTATTGTTGATCTTCTGTCTATCCTTCCAGTCAGGGATTTATTTATTTTGTTTCTATCTGCATTTGAGACAGATGCTATCACGTTAGCTCATGCTAAAGAGCTTCGTCGATGTATTGTCGTGGAGATAAAAGGCACTGTGAATGTCCATTTCGCGTTCTCGACTCTCATTTTCAAGAGGATATAGTATCCCAGGTGGTTTAAAATACAAATCCGTGATCCACAATAGAAAAAGGAGAGAGTGTGGAATCCAATGAGCCAGCTTGTACCTAAGTTACGGTCAGAGCGAAAATAAACATGTATTTCACTGCATTCTAGTCCGTCACTCTAACGTTCCTCATCCACGAATCTTTCATCCTCGCTCAAATTAATGGGGTAATCGTCGCTTTCACGGTCCGAATAGCTCTAGCTGCGTTGAAAACAATAGGAAAATATGAGGGAGTGAACAACTGACAACGTCACGCTACTTCCGGTAGGTTGTTTTTTTTATCAGAGACCAAAAGTTGCGAACTTTATCGACGTTGTTCTATACTAAATCCTTTCAGCAAAAATATGGCAATATCGCGAAATGATCAAGTATGACACATAGAATGGATCTGCTATCCCCGTTTGAATAAAAAAAATTCATTTCAGTAGGCCTTTAAAGGGAACTGCACTTTTTTTTTGGAATGATGTCCATCATTCACAATCCTTAGGTGAGAGAACCACGCGTGTTTTGTTTTTTAAATTAATTCCAACTTGTAAATAAACGCTAGCAAGAGTCAGCTAACAATAGTAAGAGTCGCTCTATTCCGCCTATAAAGCGCTTTAAAAAACCTCCAAAAACCTCCATTAATGTTTTTTATACACACTCTAAGTATATAAATAATGTAGTAACAGGCACATTCATAATAACATGCAATATTTACCCATTTTGCTCATTTTAAGCATAGGGCGGTGCATTCATTTCACAGAAGCATCCAAACATTTGCTATTTCCTTCAACAACAACAACAACTACTACTACTAATCATGCAGACTTCATGGGAGATAACTACTACTTTGGGACAACTTATGATCCAGGACCTTAATATTCACTAAATGCTAACTGTTGCCAATTGCCAACAAAGATAAATATTAGGGTAAATGTAAATATTAGGATAAATGCGTTAAAATGTAATATCGGAAATTATCGGTATCGTTTTTTTATTGTCTGTATCGTTTTTATTATTTTTTTATTTTTTATTTTTTTAAATCCACATAAAAAACACAAGATACACTTACAATTAGTGCACCAACCCAAAAAACCTCCCTCCCCCCATTTCTTTCTGTTATCAATATTCTGGTTCCTACATTATATATCAATATATATCAATACAGTCTGCAAGGGATACAGTCCGTAAGCACACATGATTGTGCGTGCTGCTGCTCCACTAATAGTACTAACCTTTAACAGTTCATTTTACTCATTTTCATTAATTACTAGTTTCTATGTAAGTGTTTTTATATTGTTTTACTTTCTTTTTTATTCAAGAAAATGTTTTTAATTTAGTTATCTTATTTTATTATTTTTTTTAAAAAGTACCTTATCTTCACCATACCTGGTTGTCCAAATTAGGCATAATAATGTGTTAATTCCACCACTGCATATATCGGTTGATATCGGTATCGGTAATTAAAGAGTTGGACAATATCGGAATATCGGATATCGGCAAAAAGCCATTATCGGACATCCCTAATAAATATTTTTGCGTCACTCCAAAAACGCTAACTTTTGTTTGTTTTTTTGTACGTGTCTCACAGGGGAGCCTTTTCGGTGGTGCGCAGATGCGTGAAGCTGTGCACAGGGCAGGAATACGCCGCCAAAATCATCAACACCAAAAAGTTATCTGCGAGAGGTAAGCGCTACCAAAAAAACAGACTTTCGTTTTTTCTTGTGCTTGCTTGTTCGGAGGAGATGCATCTTCTGCTGGAAAATCGTAAAAACAGGACGTTAAAAATCCTTGGTCAGTTGAAGTCGTCGCTCTAACAGTGAAAAGCATGATTGTCAGGTTCAAACACTGATGACATCTATTATTAAACAAGACAAGAAGCAAGGAATTAAACAGAGACAGAATTACATTTAGTTAAAGACCAATGATTGTCACACACACACTAGGTGTGGCGAAATTATACTCTGCATTTGACCCATCACCCTTGATCACCGCTTGGGAGGCGAGGGGAGCAGTGAGCAGCAGCGGTGGCCACGCCCGGGAATCATTTTTGGTGATTCAACCCCCAATTGATGCTGAGTGCCAAGCAGGGAGTTAATGGCTCCAATTTTTATAGTCTTTTGATATGACTCGGCCGGGGTTTGAACTCACAACCTACCCATCTCAGGGTATTGTTACAATGGCCAAAAATATTCAATATACTTGTTAAATAAAACCTCTTTCTTTCTTTCTTTAGTTTATTTCGAACATGAACACACTTACAGCATAACACATCACCCAGTTTCATATCATTTCACTTCACATCATGTCCGAAAAGGAGTAGGAAGAAGCAAAGTTTATTTAATCCTCCTACCCCTTTCCCACTTTAGAGCGTTTACAAATATATAGGATCATTTACTGACCTTTTTATAATAAAATAACATCTGTGAATTAGTACACACAACAGTTTTGTAATATGTAATTAATTAATTCAGTCATTATTAACATACCGAGATGAAGAATATCTTATTTTCAATAAGGTTGAAAGTAATAATAATAATATATTTTATTTGTAAACAGCACTTTACATTGAGTAAACAACCTCAAAGTGCTACAGTGTATTAAAAATAAATAAAATAAAAAATAAAGATGTGAAAAAAAAAAAAAAAAAAAACTAGAACAGCAAAATAGCTAAAACTAGTATGCATATATTAAAAAAAAGGCTTTTTTAAAAAGAAGGGTTTTTAAACCTTTTTTAAAAGCATCCACAGTCTGTGGTGCCCTCAGGTGGTCAGGGAGAGAGTTCCACAGACTGGGAGCGGCGGAGCAGAAAGCCCGGTCTCCCATTGTTCGTAGCTTTGTCCTCGGAGGTTGGAGGAGGTTACGGAGGTGTCGTGTGGAGGATTTGGGGGTGACTATTTCTCATAAGTCTTCTTCTTTGTACTTTGTAAGCACTATTCATTTGAACATCCTCTTAAACTGGATCATATCAGCAGTGTTGGGTTAGTTACTGAAAACCAGTAATTAGTTACAATTACTAGTTACTTAATTTCAAAAGTAACTCAGTTACTAACTCAGTTACTTACATCAAAAAGTAATGCGTTACTGTGAAAAGTAACTATTTAGTTACTTATTTTTTTCTTCTTTTTTTTTTAAAGCTCCCATTAATGCCCTTTTAGCCTTCATTACAATACTGTTATTGCACTGGAGAATAATACAATCTGTTGATCAACTTGACGTGCATTTTTATTTTCATTTTAACATAATTAATGAAAAACAGTGCAACATAAAAAGGCATTTCTCCTTTCTTTAAACTTGGACCAATGACCATTAATAAAAAACAACTTAAAGTGCAACATAAGAAGGCACATCATCTTCCTTGAAACATAGATAGTGAAATAAAGCCTGATGCTGCTGTCTTCCACACTTGGAGTCATGGATTGTACAATCCTTGTTTTCAGTGGCAGGATCATTGACACAGATGGTGAAGTTTCAGTGCTCAGTAGAGATGTAACACTTTTGAGGGGTTTAAGCACCTGGAGGACCTCCTCTGCCACTCTCACATCATCATCAGACAGGTTGATGACGTCTTTGACATTTTTCTTCAGGGTGTTGTGGGTTGTTCAAGCTCCTCCGTTACTCCGCTCGCCATGACCACGCTGTGTGTGGACTGAACGTGCATGCGAACAACCTTTTTGTTTTGTTTTATATATCAAACCGCGGATCACGTGTGTCCCCCCCCCCCCCCCCCACACCCACACCCAGACACACACACACACACGCCTCTTTTCTTCTCTCCGGCATGTGACAGAGGAAGATTCAGAAGAACGACACCGCAGCGCATCAGTTTCTAGCCGATACTACATAAAAAATAACGCAGTAACGCATCATGTAGTAACGGTAACTGAGTTACTGAATATAAAAAAATAACGCGTTAGATTACTAGTTACCGCCGAAACTAACGGTGTTACAGTAACGCGTTACAAAGTAACGCGTTAGTCCCAACACTGCATATCAGTACATTGTTTAACTTCATTACTTAATCCATTCCATCATTTAATTCCACATACTGATATGCTAAAGGTTCTAAGTGTTGTACGTGCATACAAATGTTTGCCTTGTACTTGATGAATATTTAGGCCTACTACACTCCTGTATTTGAATGTGGTACTTGGAGAGCCGAGTCTTTTTTGAACCACTGATCACGACCACAAGCGAGTGTTTTAAATGTAGATTAAAATCTTCACCGGTCCCCTTTAAGCTGCTAATGTTTGATGCCCAAGTCAATGATAACCTCCGACTTGTCGATACTAGCTCAAATTAATTAACTGACTTTTTCCAACCGCCAATAAAGCTTCTTTGCTAACGCTAACGTTAGCACATGCTGGCTTGCAAACGAACGCCACATGCCCTAACACTGTGCTCTACATGGCAATTAACATCTAATTGATTAAAAGGCTTTCCTCTCTGTGACCAAATGGTACCGACCCACGAGGTGTATCGGGTTATTATTGGATCGTTCACCCCAGGAGAAGGCGGTGCTGCTGGGCGTGCCATTATAGGTGGTGAAGTCAGTGCAAGGAGCATGTTTTAACGAGATTAAATCCATCCTGGGTTATCCTGCTGCTATTAGCAGGAGGCTAACAGCTAATCCCTGTGATTGGCTCCACGAGACCTGCACGGAATAAATAATTCACCCCCACAAGTTGCGCTATCATGGCGAACGTCTCCTTAAATCTGTCTTGTATAGAAGATGTGAGCCGACTGGTTGATGGTCGGAAGTCGATGTCGGGAGCCGTGTTCCATTAATCAGCTGCTACTGACGGTCCCGGACACAAGGCTGAAGCTTAGAGGTGACAGAGCTTTCGCTGCTGCTGCTCCCAAGCTCTGGAACGACCTACCTCTGAGTGTTAGACAAGCCTCCTCTCTTCCTGTTTTTAAATCTCTCTTAAAAACATACTTTTATTCCATGGCTTTTAACACTGAGTGATATCCATCCTGCAATGGCGCCCCATAATGCACCTGCTGTGAACCTGTTTTTATATTTTATTTATTTATTTTTTGTGGTGTTCTGTTTGTGTTGTGTTGTGTTTGCTCGGTTCTCGTATTATTTTAACCTGCCCATTGTACAGCACTTTGGCTACCCCTGTGGTAAATTTTAAATGTGCTTTATAAATAAAGTTGATTTGATTTGATTAAGCCTAGGTTCTATTAATAGCTTCATGACCTATTAGGGGTGTAACGGTACGTGTATTTGTATTGAACCGTTTCGGTACGGGCGTTTCGGTTCGGTTCGGAGGTGTACCGAACGAGTTTCCACACGAACATATTAAGTAGCCACAGCACCCAGCATTGTCCCACCCACACAACCATCTGATTGGTTACAAACAGAGCGGTAACAGCCAATCAGCAGTGTGTATTCAGAACGCATGTAGACAGTGCTTAGCGTTTAGCAGGTAATCATCAGGCCGCGGACTCTCCCCAAATGATAATAAACACCTCCCAGTCAACTACTAGTAACATCACTATGAGCCCGTTGACCTTCTAGAAATATAAACGGCAGCTCAGCTCGCTCGCAGGTGAAGGCTAATTCGCTTTTAGCGTAACATTAGCTCATTTTGCGGTGTGTGTGTGTGTGTGTTACGGACAGCAAAGCCCTGTCTGTCTGTTATTTCACTTGACCTTTTTCTGTGTTGATTGAGCTGTGTTGAAGCAGCAAAAAAGGACATTATGTTAAATGAAGAGTTTCTGTCTCTGATAGTTGATATAATAATGTAAGTGCATCATTAAGCCTACATGAACTCCATGGTGTTCAGGGATGAATAGTCTCTCCTATTGCTATTGTACTATTTTTTCAGCTATAGTTACATGAATCATTAGTAATGCAGCAGCCTAGTTTTGAATGGCAGGGTCCCTGCTATCACATGTTGATAAAAATATAACATTTACATCATAAAAATCAACTACAGGCTTCCCAAATGCTGTTTAATGTTGCACTTTTTATATGTCGAAGAAAAGTTTTGTCCTTTTATTTAATCTGAGCAACAACTTGAGGCAGTTTAATGTTGATTAACGTGGGCAGAATTATTATAGTGTTCCCAATGCTAAAAGGATAAAGCCATTGTTTACAAATTTGGTAAATAAATAACCAAAAAATGTATATTTTGTTGTTTTCTTGCTGTACCGAAAATGAACCGAACCGGAATTTTTGTGTACCGTTACACCCCTCTGACCTATGTGACATAAGCTGCTTTGACAAACGTTAAAACACGCGTGTCCACTCTGCCGAGCGTTATCTGCACTCTCCCACTCGGCGTGTTGGGGGACCCCAACCCAACAAAGCCCAGCGTGGTTATCTGGCGTCAGACAGCCTGTATGGTTTGCTACCTGTCCTTTTCAAAACCTTGACATCCTTCACACCCACGGCTGCTGTCGGTGTGTCCCACTGGCCCGATAACGCTTCGTAGCCTCCGCGTTCCTCACAACTTTTTTTTTTTTTTTTTTGCATCTAAAGTGGAGCAGCGACGATGCGAGAGAACTAATTTAGGCCTCCGTTTATCATTTCCCTACGTGCTTTCTTTCTTGCTACATGTTAGCAACTCAGCAGAGTTCTTAAGATGCTCTAACGAGGCCTATTTAGTGCAGCATGAATTATATACACAGCACCCGGAAATTATTCACGACGCTTCAGTTTTTTCACATTTTGTTATGTAACAGCCTTACTCCAAAATGGATAAAATTCATTTTTGTCCTCAGAATTATACAGACAATACCCCATAATTACATTGTGAAAATTTGTTTTTATTTTTATGTTTTGATTTATTAAAAACAGACAACAAAAACAAAAATCACATGTACAGTTTCACCAATCCCACTTTGCCCATTCCTCTTTGCAGCACCTGTTAAGTTAAAGTACCAATGATTGTCACACACACACTAAGTGTGGTGAAATTTGTCCTCTGCATTTGACCCATCCCCTGGTTCACCCCCTGGGAGGTGAGGGGAGCAGTGGGCAGCAGCGGTGCTGCGCCCGGGAATCATTTTTGGTGATTTAACCCCCAATTCCAACCCTTGATGCTGACTGCCAAGCAGAGAGGCAACGGGTCCCATTTTTATAGTCTTTGGTATCACTCGGCCGGGGTTTGAACTCACAACCTACCCATCTCAGGGCGGACACTCTAACCACTAGGCCACTGAGTAGGCTAAGCACCATCAGGTTTGATGGGAAATGCTGGTTTTCATCTCAATTGAGGAGAAACGTCTGGGCTGTACTCTTTGTACAGTCTCCCACCACGCTCTGACGAAAGATTGTACGCCTCCTCTTTTATTTGGACTTTCCCTGATTACATGGCAACAGCTGTTTCTAAAGGAAGGGGGTCGTAAACAGCCGTCGCCTTTGGTTACAAAACAGTTTAAAGAAAAGGTGCCTGGAGGGGAGTTAGGTCCTGCTTCCTCTCTGCTTTGTAGATCTCGGGTCAAGACACAATCTTCCTGTGGATTACAATACATCAAAGAAACTGACACCTTCATGTCGCTTCCCGTCCTACACAGTGGAGTTTTACAAGCCTTTTGATTGGTAAGATCAAAGACAGCTATTGTCTGCTCGCCGGGAACTCATTGAAACACAAAGTTTTGTTAAAACTTAGATACAATTATTCTGACACTTTGTCTCATCAGACCAGAGAATTTAGTTTCTAATGGTCTGAGAGTCTTCCAGGTGCATTTTGGCAAACTTTTTACAAAAAAAATTGCTTCCGTCTGGCCACTCTGCCCTACAGGCCTGATTGGTGGTGTGCTGCAGAGATGGTTGTCCTTCTGGAAGGTTCTCCTCTCTCCACAGAGAAATCAGTGTTTCCCATAAACTGCCAAGATACCTGTGGCGGTGGGGGCGTGGCTATGGGCGTGGTCACCATGACATCATCGAGTAATTTGCATAATTTACTACAATGATTTGATTTTCTCTAAAAAGGCTCAAAAAATGTGTACTTACTAATTAATAATAACAGTTTTGTTTTAAACGTCCATCCATCCATCCATCCATCCATCCATCCATCCATTTTACAATATAATTACAACACTTTATGTACATATTTATATACAGATTTGAACAATAAGTTATTCACTGAAATATATGTATTAATTTTGGTTCTTACAAAAAATATATCTTATAAAATATAAAAGCTAAAATGTCTCAAAGCTCTGCCCCTTTAATTAGTGCATACTAAATAATTTAACTTTAGCCTACTACTACAACCATATTATTTACCAGCAACATAAAGTGAAACAGAGGCAGAAGTGTCCTGCCACAGTCAGTAACAAATAAACAGAAAACAGTAGTGGTCAAATACAAATAAGGCAACAAGAGAAGTATCCTACACTTCTCTTTCGTAAAGTAAATGTGAACAGCCTATATGGGCATCTACATCAACTATATGATTTGCCTGAGAAGCTGGACAGGACAAAAAAAAAAAAAAAAAAAAATTTTTTAAATTTATTTAATTTTTTAAATTTTTTTAATTTTTTATTTGTGGCGGACGTAATTCTTTCGTGGCGGGCCGCCACAAATAAATGAATGTGTGGGAAACCCTGGAAATGCTGTAGGTCTGACAGAGTGACCATCATCGGGTTCTTGGTCACATCCCTGACTAGCCTAAGATGAATGCAGCAATGTTTAGAGACATTCTGGATGAAAAGCAACGCTTCTCATCCAACCTGATGGAGCTTGAGAGGTGCTGCAAAGAGGAATGAGAGAAACTGCCCAAAGATATAGGTGTGCCAAGCTTGTGGCATTGTTAGGGATGATACTCGAAACCGGTTTTCCCGGTTGTTTGATAAGAAAAGAACCGAGTCCTCGGACTCGAATCCCTTTTTGAGAACCGGTACCCGTTATCGAGACCACTATAGTAAAGGAAAAGAGTTGATTCTTTATTCGAATCCCGTCCCGACCAGAAATGCTCCGTGGGACATCACAATAAATGACGTCACGTAGCTCAGTCATTAGGCGCAGATAGCGAAAGCAGGAAAACAATGGACGGGAAAAAGCGCTCCAAGGTGTAATAAAGTTCAAAACAAAAGGTATAATCCATCGAATAACTTTACTGAGAGATTTTAGCAGGGTAAAACACATGACCAACACTTTTACGACCAACCGGAAACATAGCAACCAGGCTAGCAACGCACCTCCTTTACGGCAGCTGTCGCAACGTTCTTAAAACAACCGCAGCACATACATATATATACAACACATCTCCCTTTTTTAACTTTTGTTTCTCTTTCCTTGTAAACAAAACACAATCACACTGTAGATGTGTTGTCTGTCTAATTATAAATAATGCAGACGAGGCGTGTTGGCTGAGTTCTTGACATTTACTTTCACAGCGTGGCAACATGCAACACTTTTCGGGGCTACCGCGCATGCTCGTCACTCCCGTTGCATGCTGGGTAGTGTAGTTGTTATATTCCCTAGCTCATAACATTTTTCCCCCATAAAGAAATAATGTTAACTCAATAAAGTGTATTTCTTTTTTTAGCTTTAACTTTTCATTTATTAGCATTGTAACCACATTTGCAAAGAACTTTTCTCTTCATAGAATGTTCTTTCAATAAAGAAATAAAGTGCAAAAATGTCAAAGCATCATAACAAACAGTTATGTTCCAATAGCAGCAGAAGTGCACTTTTTGGAGAGCTGTATTATTTTCAGTTTTGTGCCCAAGGGACTGATTTTATTTAACACTATATTTTTATTTATACACCTATAGTGATCACAGAGACAGGTTGTTTTTGTGTTACTGTATATATTTGTTTTTCTGAAAAATCCCACTTAATATACTTTGGGTAACAACAGTCAATATTTATTTTTTTTATTTTATTTTTTTAGGTGGGTAACAATCAATATTTATTTATTTATTAGATTTTATTTTTTTATTATGTAATAACAGTGAGCTTTTGTTAAACCAAATATTGTGTGTTTTTTTCCATATACAACAACCTATCTGGACTCCATAAGAGAATCGATAAGGAATCGGTTCGATAAGAGGATTGGATAATAGGCTCGAACTCGATAATTTCTTATCAAACATCATCCCTAGGCATCGTATTCAAAAAGACGCATACATAAAAAAATTTAAAAAAGTTTTTTATTAATCACTGTTAACATACAACAAATCTGTTATTAATCAGTATTAATATATATTTTCTAAATCGTTATGCCATATTTTCAATTGTTGCTGCTTACTGTGCAATGTACTTTGTTGAGCATTTTTCAAATGTCCAGAGCCTTTTAAATAGTTTGTTTTATTTTAAAAAAAAAACAACCAAAAAACCCGACTAGCAACACATCTCGCATCTTTTTCTGGTGTTATTATAAAATGCACTCGTGTTTAGGTCATTCTATTTCTGTCCCTTCATGTCCCCGCTGAAAAGCGAGCTGCATGACGTCACACTTTCTTGGCGCTGCTGCTCCAGTTGGACTTTCGCTCCTTAAAAGCCGCCGCCGTCCTCTTAATATTTGCACACTTTGTAGATGGCTGTCCGCAGGTATAGCTGGGATGTATTCAAGTTACATCCACATTGCAGACATGGAGGTTTCTGACATCCACATGTTGTTAGTGGGAGATTTTTTGACCTGATTTTTTGCGCTACTCCCCTTTTATGCTTAAAATCCACCAATTATTCAGTGCACTTACTGCATAGATTTATGTTACTGCAAACCAGTTATGTACAAACCCCGTTTCCATATGAGTTGGGAAAGTGTGTTCGATGTAAATATAAACGGAATACAATGATTTGCAAATCCTTTTCAAGCCATATTCAGTTGAATGCACTACAAAGACAACATATTTGATGTTCAAACTCATAAACTTTATTTTTTTTTGTTGCAAATAATAATTAACTTAGAATTTCATGGCTGCAACACGTGCCAAAGTAGTTGGGAAAGGGCATGTTCACCACTGTGTTACATAGCCTTTCCTTTTAACAACACTCAGTAAAGGTTTGGGAACTGAGGAGACACATTTTTGAAGTGGAATTCTTTCCCATTCTTGCTTGATGTACAGCTTAAGTAGTTCAACAGTCCGGGGGTCTCCCTTCTGCTATTTTAGGCTTCACACATTTTCAATGTCTGGACTACAGGCAGGCCAGTCTAGTACCCGCACTCTTTTACTATGAAGCCACGTTGATGTAACACGTGGCTTGGCATTGTCTTGCTGAAATAAGCAGGGGCGTCCATTATGTTGCTCCAAAAGCTGTATGTACCTTTCAGCATTAATGGCGCCTTCACAGATGTGTAAGTTACCCATGTCTTGGGCACTAATACACCCCCATACCATCACACATGCTGCCTTTTACACTTTGCGCCTATAACAATCCGGATGGTTCTTTTCCTCTTTGGTCCGGAGGACACGACGTCCACAGTTTCCAAAAACAATTTGAAATGTGGACTGGTCAGACCACAGAACACTTTTCCACTTTGTATCAGTCCATCTTAGATGAGCTCAGGCCCAGCGAAGCCGACGGCGTTTCTGGGTGTTGTTGATAAAGGGTTTTCGCCTTGCATAGGAGAGTTTTAACTTGCACTTACAGATGTAGTGACCAACTGTAGTTACTGACAGTGGGTTTCTGAAGTGTTCCTGAGCCCATGTGGTGATATCCTTTACACACTGATGTGGCTTGTTGATGCGGTACAGCCTGAGGGATGGAAGGTCACGGGCTTAGCTGCTTACGTGCAGTGATTTCTCCACATTCTCTGAACCCTTTGATGATATTACGGAGCGTAGATGGTGAAATCCCTAAATTCCTTGCAACAGCTGCTTGAGAAAGGTTGTTCTTAAACTGTTCAACAATTTGCTCAGGCATTTGTTGACAAAGTGGTGACCCTCGCCCCATCCTTGTTTGTGAATGACTGAGCATTTCATGGAATCTACTTTTATACCCAATCATGGCACCCACCTGTTCCCTACTTGCCTGTTCACCTGTGGGATGTTCCAAATAAGTGTTTGATGAGCATTCCTCAACTTTATAAATGATAAATAAATCAGTATTTATTGCCACCTTTCCCAACTTCTTTGTCATGTGTTGCTGCCATCAACTTCTAAAGTTAATGATTATTTGCAAAAAAAAAAAAGTTTATGAGTTTGAACATGAAATATGTTGTCTTTGTAGCATATTCAACTGAATATGGCTTGAAAGGGATTTGCAAATCATTGTATTCCGTTTATATTTACATCTAACACACTTTCCCAACTCATATGGAAACGAGGTTTGTATATACATTAAAGGCCTACTGAAATGATTTTTTTTTATTTAAACGGGGATAGCAGATCCATTCTATGTGTCATACTTGATCATTTTGCGATATTGCCATATTTTTGCTGAAAGGATTTAGTATAGAACAACGTCGATAAAGTTCGCAACTTTTGGTCTCTGATAAAAAAAAACCTTGCCCCTACCGGAAGTAGCGTGACGTTGTCAGTTGTTCACTCCCTCATATTTTCCTATTGTTTTCAACGCAGCTAGAGCTATTTGGACCGTCAAAGTGACGATTACCCCATTCATTTGAGCAAGGATGAAAGATTCGTGGATGAGGAACGTTAGAGTGACGGACTAGAATGCAGTGAAATACATATTTTTTTTCGCTCTGACCGTAACTTAGGTACAAGCTGACTCATTGGATTCCACACTCTCTCCTTTTTCTATTGTGGATCACGGATTTGTATTTTAAACCACCTCGGATACTATATCCTCTTGAAAATGAGAGCCGAGAACGGGAAATGGACATTACAGTGCCTTTTATCTCCACGACAATACATCGACGAAGCTCTTTAGCATGAGCTAACGTGATAGCATCTGTCACAAATGCAGATAGAAACAAAATAAATAAATCCCTGACTGGAAGGATGGACAGAAGATCGACAATACTATTAAACCATGGACATGTAACTACACGGTTAATAGATCTCAGCCTGGCAAAGCTTA
The DNA here is from genome assembly GCF_033978785.1 of Entelurus aequoreus. NCBI lineage: Eukaryota > Metazoa > Chordata > Actinopteri > Syngnathiformes > Syngnathidae > Entelurus > Entelurus aequoreus. Next base: position 3,656,804 of record NC_084747.1, read on the forward strand.
ACAATGCTGTTGCTAACGACGCTAAGGCTAACTTAGCAACCGGAGCTCACAGAGCTATGATAAAAACATTAGCGCTCCACCTACGCCAGCCAGCCCTCATCTGTTTTGCTCAGCAACACCCGTGCTCACCTGCGTTCCAGCGATTGACGGCGCGACGAAGGACTTCACCAGATCATCCGTGCGGTGGGTCTGCTAGCATCGGCTAGGCGTCTGCTATCCGAGTAAGTGGTCCTTGTGTTGCTACAGCCACCTACAACGTTCTTCTTTGCAGCCTCCATTGTTCATTAAACAAATTGCAAAAAAATTAACCAACAAGATGTCCAGAATACTGTGGAATTATGAAATGAAAACAGAGCTTTTTTGTATTGTATTCAATGGAGAAGGCATACCTCCGTTCCCCGGGCTACGTCACGCGCATACGTCATCCTTCGAAGGCTTTTTCAACCGGAATTGTGGCGGGAAATTTAAAATGTCACTTTATAAGTTAACCCGGCCGTATTGGCATGTGTTGCAATGTTAATATTTCATCATTGATATATAAACTATCAGACTGCGTGGTCGCTAGTAGTGGCTTTCAGTAGGCCTCTAAGATCTCAGCCAGTTGTACCTCTTGGGCGATGATATCAAATCTATTTGCAAGGTCAGCAAAATGATTACATCCATCCAAAATGAAGGTTTTTTTTTTTGGGCAAGAAATCCATCATCACCGCCATATCAAAAAATGAGGCAAAATGAAGTGCGATACAGCCGTGGCACAAAGGAAAAATCCCATGTACTGTAATATTGGTGTGGAAGCAGGAGTTCAAAAAGATTTCCACGCCTCATTAGGGACTAACGTTGCAAAAACTAACATCAAAGATGAATAGATGTTGTTTGTTTTCCTCTTGTTCGAGCGAGGACATTTTATACGGAAATAGTCACCACTTAATTGCGTGCGGGTTTAATAGGAACGTTTTTTGGAAGGTAACCCTTGCAATTCTGCACGCTTGTCTTCCTCTTCAATCCGAGAGGTTTCTTTTGCATCTTTATCGCTACCTTCTGCGTACGTTTTTGCTGCCATGAAACCATCCGTCCACCCACTCCTCAACCCCCAATCTCTGTCCTCCACTCGCTCCTCTGCCTCCTCGCTTCTCTCATCTCCTAAGACTATAATCACCGGGCTTACACTTCACTGTCAGTCCTCAATGCCAACCTTTGTGTGTGTGTGTGTGTGTGCGCGTGTGTGTGTGTGTATTCTTTGTGTTGGTTTCCATGGGTGTCTGTGTGCATGTGCCAGCACGGTGGTCCTGACTGCAGGGGGATAATATGTTGCCATACAGCATCTTGTAGTGTCAATATTTTGTGACGCATAGAGAAAGTTGCCATGGTTCTGTTCTAGGCATGTTCATCTCCATGGCGACGACTTATCAGTCCCGCACATCTGCGGTTGTCAACTTCAAACTACATGAATTCTTCTCCCTTTGCTTCCCACCAGATCACCAAAAGCTGGAACGAGAGGCTCGGATCTGTCGCCTGCTTAAACACGCCAACATCGGTGAGGACACACACACACACACACACACACACACACACACACACACACACACACACACACACACACACACACACACACACACACACACACACACACACACACACACACACACACACACACACACACACACATTTTTGTATTTGTCACCTACTTCAGACCTCCGAAAAATGCCTACCTCTTTAGGACCAGCCTTTCTAGATATATAAAGATGTGTATTTACAACATTAATAATATATACATACTATGCAAATATAAAGAAGATTGTTCCACAAGAAAAAGGTCACAGTTTCACAAGAAAAACTTGGAATTTGGCGGCATTATGATAAAAGTCGTAATTTTCCTCAACGCAAGTCCAAATTTTACAAGAAAAACTGAACATTTGTGCAATATTATGATAAAAGTGGGAATTTTACTCAATAACAGTCACATTTTTTTTTGGCAATTTTATGAAGAGTCGTAATTTTACTCAACAAGAGTCACACTTTCATAAGAAAGCTTTAAAATGTTGGCAATAAAATAATTATTGGAATTTTACTTGGCAAAATTGTGACAAAAGCCATCATTTTACTCAAAAAGTTTCACTGTTTTACACGAACAACAAAAAAAATTGGCAATATTGTGATAAAAGTCAGAATTTTATCACAATATTGCCAATTTTTTTGTCACCATTTTGCATTAAAAAGTAATAATTTGATATGACAAATGTCACCATTTTGCATTAAAAAGTAATAATTTTACATAAAGTAATAATTTTACGAGAAAATATTGCAATATTACAGAAACAGAAAGAATATGAAAAATTGTTCCCAATTTTATAAGCAAAAAGTCGACACATTGTGAGAAAAAAAGACTACTTTTAGTTAAATAAAAATTCTGTATTTGGTTTTTAATCTTCATTATTTACTTCAAGTTATTACAGTATGTCTCTATAAACATTTTTTTTTTATTATTATTTTGGCCAAAGGAGGCACATTTCAATTTCTTACACACACTTGTTATTACATATGTTGACCAGAGGGGGAGCACTTCATATTTTTACACAAGATTTCAACACCAGGGGTACAAATGAGACATTCTCTATTAGATGCACACATTTTTGTATTTGTCACCTTCTTCAGACCTCCGAAAAATGCCTGCCTCTTTAGGACCAGCCTTTCTAGATATATAAAGATGTGTATTTACAACATTAATAATACATACATACTATGCAAATATAAAAAAGCTTGTTCCACAAGAAAAAGGTCACAGTTTCACTAGAAAAACTTATATAATTTTGGCAGCATTATGATAAAAGTTGTAATTTTCCTCAACGCAAGTCAAAATTTTACAAGAAAAACTGAACATTTGTGCAATATTATGATAAAAGTTGGAATTTTACTCAATAACAGTCACTTTTTTTTTTGGCAATTTTGTGAAGAGTCGTAATTTTACTCAACAAGAGTCACAATTTCATAAGAAAACTTTAAAATTGTGGCAATATTATAATAATTATTGGAATTTTACCTGGCAAAATTAGTCATCATTTTACTCAAAAAATGTCACTCTTTTACAAGAACAACATGAAAAATTGGCAATATTGTGATACAATTCTGACTTTTATCACAATATTGCCAATTTATGTCACCATTTTGCATTAAAAAGTAATAATTTTGCATGACAAATGTCACCATTTTGCATCAAAAAGTAATAATTTTACATAAAGTAATAATTTTACGAGAAAATATTGCAATATTACAGAAACAGAAAGAATATGAGAACCCAAATTTATGAGCAAAAAATCGACACATTGTGAGAAAAAGACTGCTTTTAGTTAAATGTTTTGTCTGTAATTGGTTTTTAATCTTCATTATTTACTTCAAGTTATTACAGTATGTCTCTATAAACATTTTTTTTTATTATTATTTTGGCCAAAGGAGGCACATTTCAATTTCTTACACACATGTTATTACATATGTTGACCAGAGGGGGAGCACTTCATATTTTTACACAAGATTTCAACACCAGGGGTACAAATGAGACCTTCTCTATTAGATGCACACATTTTTGTATTTGTCACTTTCTTCAGACCTCCGAAAAATGCCTACCTCTTTAGGACCACCCTTTCTAGATATATAAAGATGTGTATTTACAGCATTAATAATATATACATACTATGCAAATATAAAAAAAACTTGTTCCACAAGAAAAAGGTCACAGTTTCACTAGAAAAACTTATAATTTTGGCAGCATAATGATAAAAGTCGTAATTTTCCTCAACGCAAGTCAAAATTTTACAAGAAAAACTGAACATTTGTGCAATATTATGATAAAAGTTGGAATTTTACTCAATAACAGTCACATTTTTTTTTGGCAATTTTATGAAGAGTCGTAATTTTACTCAACAAGAGTCACAATTTCATAAGAAAACTTTAAAATGTTGGCAATATTATAATAATTATTGGAATTTTACCTGGCAAAATTAGTCATAATTTTACTCAAAAAATGTCACTATTTTACAAGAACAACATGAAAAATTGGCAATATTGTGATACAATTCTGACTTTTATCACAATATTGCCAATTTATGTCACCATTTTGCATTAAAAAGTAATAATTTTATATGACAAATGTCACCATTTTGCATTAAAAAGTAATACTTTTACATGACAAATGTCACCATTTTGCATTAAAAAGTAATACTTTTACATAAAGTAATAATTTTACGAGAAAATATTGCAATATTACAGAAACAGAAAGAATATGAGAAATTGTTCCCAATTTTATAAGCAAAAAGTCGACACTGTGAGAAAAAGACTGCTTATAGTAAATTTGTTTGTCTGTAATTGGTTTTTAATCTTCATTATTTACTTCAACTTATTACAGTATGTCTCTATAAACATTTTTTTTTAAATTATTTTGGCCAAAGGAGGCACATTTCAATTTCTTACACACACTTGTTATTACATATGTTGACCAGAGGGGGAGCACTTCATATTTTTACACAAGATTTCACCACCAGGGGTACAAATGAGACATTGTCTATTAGATGCACACATTTTTGTATTTGTCACCTACTTCAGACCTCCGAAAAATGCCTACCTCTTTAGGACCAGCCTTTCTAGATATATAAAGATTTGTATTTACAACATTAATAATATATACATACTATGCAAATATAAAAAAACTTGTTCCACAAGAAAAAGGTCACAGTTTCACTAGAAAAACTTGGAATTTGGCGGCATTATGATAAAAGTCGTAATTTTTTACTCAACGCAAGTCCAAATCTTACAAGAAAAACTAAACATTTGTGCAATATTATGATAAAAGTTGGAATTTTACTCAATAACAGTCGCAATTTTACAAGAAAAGCTTCACATTTTGTCAATTTTATGAAGAGTCGTAATTTTACTCAACAAGAGTCACAATTTTTTGTTGGCAATATTATAATAATTATTGGAATTTTACCTTGCAAAATTAGTCATGATTTTACTCAATAAATGTCACTATTTTACAAGACCAAAATTAAAAATTGGCAATTATGTGATAAAATTCTGACTTTTATCACAATATTGCCAATTTTTGTCACCATTTTGCATTAAAAAGTAATAATTTTACATGACAAATGTCACCATTTTGCATCAAAAAGAAATAATTTTACGAGAAAATATTGCAATATTACAGAAACAGAAAGAATATGAGAAATTGTTCTCAATTTTATAAGCAAAAAGTCGACACTATGAGAAAAAGACTGCTTATAGTAAAAATTTTTTGTTTGTAATTGGTTTTTAATCTTCATTATTTACTTCAAGTTATTACAGTATGTCTCTATAAACATTTTTTTTTAAAATTATTTTGGCCAAAGGAGGTACATTTCAATTTCTTACACACACTTGTTATTACATATGTTGACCAGAGGGGGAGCACTTCATATTTTTACACAATATTTCACCACCAGGGGTACAAATGTGACATTCTCTATTAGATGCAATGGTTTTCCGTATTGGGACCATGATTTATGTCATCACTTGTTCACCGGTCCTCATATAGAAGGTACTTTTCCTTGTTGATGTCTCAAGAAGGGTAGAAATACAAGAACACACACACACACACACACACACACACACACACACACACACACACACACACACACACACACACACACACACACACACACACACACACACACACATTTTTGTATTTGTCACCTACTTCAGACCCGAAAAATGCCTACCTCTTTAGGACCACCCTTTCTAGGTATATAAAGATGTGTATTTACAACATTAATAATACATACATACTATGCGAATATAAAAAAGCTTGTTCCACAAGAAAAAGGTCACAGTTTCACTAGAAAAACTTATAATTTTGACAGCATTATGATAAAAGTCGTAATTTTCCTCAACGCAAGTCAAAATTTTACAAGAAAAACTGAACATTTGTGCAATATTATGATAAAAGTTGGAATTTTACTCAATAACAGTCGCAATTTTACGAGAAAAGCTTCACATTTTGGCAGTTTTATGAAGAGTCGTAATTTTACTCAACAAGAGTCACAATTTCATAAGAAAACTTTCAAATGTTGGCAATATTATAATAATTATTGGAATTTTACCTGGCAAAATTAGTCATAATTTTACTCAAAAAATGTCACTATTTTATAAGAACAACATGAAAAATTGGCAATATTGTGATAAAATTCTGACTTTTTTACAATATTGCCAATTTTTGTCACCATTTTGCATTAAAAAGTAATAATTTTATGACAAATGTCACCATTTTGCATTAAAAAGTAATAATTTTACATAAAGTAATAATTTTACGAGAAAATATTGCAATATTACAGAAACAGAAAGAATATGAGAAATTGTTCCCAATTTTATAAGCAAAAAGTCGACACTGTGAGAAAAAGACTGCTTATAGTAATTTTTTTTGTCTGTAATTGGTTTTTAATCTTCATTATTTACTTCAAGTTATTACAGTATGTCTCTATAAACATTTTTTTTTGTATTATTTTGGCCAAAGGAGGCACATTTCAATTTCTTACACACACTTGTTATTACATATGTTGGCCAGAGGGGGAGCACTTCATATTTTTACACAAGATTTCAACACCAGGGGTACAAATGTGACATTCTCTATTAGATGCAATGGTTTTCCGTATTGGGACCATGATTTATGTCATCACTTGTTCACCGGTCCTCATATAGAAGGTACTTTTCCTTGTTGATGTCTCAAGAAGGGGAGAAATACAAGAACAATAAAAGTCAGAATTTTATACGACAAATGTCTCCATTTTGCATTAAAAGTGATAATTTTACGAGAAAATATTGCAATATTACAGAAACAGAAAGAATATGAGAAATTGTTCCCAATTTTCTAAGACAAAAGTCGACACATTGTGAGAAAAAGACTGCTTTTAGTAAAAAAATAATTATTTTTCAAATGTTTTGTCTGTAATTGGTTTTTAATCTTCATTATTTACTTCAAGTTATTACAGTATGTCTCTATAAACATTTTCTTTTTAAATTATTTTGGCCAAAGGAGGTACATTTCAAATTCTTACACACACTTGTTATTACATGTGTTGGCCAGAGGGGGAGCACTTCATATTTTTACACAAACTTGCTTTTTCATATGTTGACCAGAGGGGGAGCACTTTTAAAAGCGACACACGGTCAAATTGTGTAATGTCCGTCGGAGTGTTTTTATGCATGTTTGTTTGTGCAATTGTAATGTACGGAAGTTAGCATCGTTAGCATTAGCTGCTATGATGACACATTTATGAGTTTTAATGTTAGTACTATTAACTTACAATTCTTTATGTCTTGTTTCAGTTTCGTAAACTCACAAAAATATCACCGTGTACTTATTAATGAGTCTGTTTCGCAGATTGGAGAGCTCGCTTTCGTAGATTGTGGGTCCATGACGATGACTTCTGTTTTGTTTGATTAGCCGTTTTACCTCCATGCTACAGGCACCGTTTTGAAACAATTGAGGGACGTAAATAAACATTTCCAAAATATTTCTGTGTAAATAAATACAACGTTTACATTTGCGGCTTACAGTTCGGTGCGGTCTGTAGTCTGGAAAATACAGTCATTTAGGTAGAATGTATTTATTTTAGCGCTTTGTAGTTTTATGTAAATTTGATTTTCATCAGTTTTCATGAGTCCTTTCTTTTACAATACCGGTATATCTGATTAGTATTCATTTTTTTAAATCAGCCTGACCTAAGCCTTGATCATAATCTTTGGGATTTCCACATGGCCTCATAGCATTTGACAATGTTCTGTTAGACTGTCAGTAGGTTAGATATAAGTATTGAATATGATTTAAAAGTTAAGAGTAATATAACTGAATCATTGTTAATGTTTAAGTGGGGCCCCGGGCCCCTCTGTAGTGGAAATGTGTAGAACCCCTGATGTACAGTATGTGCTGTGATATATCATGATCACTGTTTGTACTGATACACAAACTATGTGTTGTATTTCTAGTTCGTCTTCATGACAGTATATCAGAGGAAGGCTTCCACTACCTCCTCTTTGACCTGTAAGTCTCCTTCCTTCTTTCTTACCTTTTTTTTTCTTGACTCATCCAAGATAAAACTGATCATTCATGTACTCCACTTGTTTCCTCTCATTGCTTCTTCACCTGTTCCACTCTTCCTCTTTCCACTTCCTGTTTTTCTCTTCTTTTCTCATTATTTCCTCATTTCCTTTATTTTGGCTTCCGCTCCTGTAATCACTGCTATCCTCCTTATTTCTCTCATTCCTCATCCTTCTGCTTGATTTCTTCTTTTGTTAGCTGTCTTCACCATCCTCCTGATACATGTTGTCTTCCCATTCCTCTCCCACTATGTCCTATCTCTGATTTACTCTTTTTTTTCCTATTTTCCTTTCTTTCATCCTGTTTCCTCGTCTCTCGTCTCGCCTCCTCATATCCTTTCCTATAATTCCCTTCTGGTCATTTCCTTATTTCATTTTGTTTATGTCTCATTTCTTCTGTTTCCTTCTCACTTCCTTATCCTGTTTCCTCTCCTTGTGTTTCCTCTCATTATTTGTCTTATGTCCTCTGCTTCTCTTTCTTACGGAGCCCCTAAAGGGACACATTTTTTTTAGACATGTATCTCGTGTGCACCAGATAGTTTCTGGTGGGCACCAGATACATATCTAAAGAAAATGTGTCTCCGTGTGCACCAGAGAGTTTCTGGCGGGCACCAGAGAGTTTCTGGCGGGCACCAGAGAGTTTCTGGCGCGCACCAGAGAGTTTATGGTGGGCACCAGATACATATCTAAAGAAAATGTGTTTCTGTGCACACCAGAGAGTTTCTGGTGGGCGCACCAGACAGTTTCTGGTGGGCGCACCAGACAGTTTCTGGTGGGTGCACCAGACAGTTTCTGGTGGGCACCAGATACATATCTAAAGAAAATGTGTCTCCGTGCGCACCAGACAGTTTCTGGTGGGCACCAGAGAGTTTCTGGCGCGCACCAGAGAGTTTCTGGCGCGCACCAGAGAGTTTATGGTGGGCACCAGATACATATCTAAAGAAAATGTGTTTCTGTGCACACCAGAGAGTTTCTGGTGGGCGCACCAGACAGTTTCTGGTGGGCGCACCAGACAGTTTCTGGTGGGTGCACCAGACAGTTTCTGGTGGGCACCAGATACATATCTAAAGAAAATGTGTCTCCGTGCACACCAGAGAGTTTCTGGTGTGCACCGGATAGTTTCTGGTGGGCACCAGATACATATCTAAAGAAAATGTGTCTCCGTGCGCACCAGACAGTTTCTGGTGGGCACCAGAGAGTTTCTGGCGCGCACCAGAGAGTTTCTGGCGCGCACCAGAGAGTTTATGGTGGGCACCAGATACATATCTAAAGAAAATGTGTTTCTGTGCACACCAGAGAGTTTCTGGTGGGCGCACCAGACAGTTTCTGGTGGGCGCACCAGACAGTTTCTGGTGGGTGCACCAGACAGTTTCTGGTGGGCACCAGATACATATCTAAAGAAAATGTGTCTCCGTGCACACCAGAGAGTTTCTGGTGTGCACCAGATAGTTTCTGGCGCTCACCAGAGAGTTTATGGTGGGCACCAGATACATATCTAAAGAAAATGTGTCTCTGTGCACACCAGAGAGTTTCTGGCGCGCACCAGAGAGTTTCTGGTGGGCGCACCAGACAGTTTCTGGTGGGCGCACCAGACAGTTTCTGGTGGGCGCACCAGACAGTTTCTGGTGGGCACCAGATACATATCTAATGAAAATGTGTCTCCGTGTGCACCAGAGAGTTTCTGGTGGGCACCAGAGAGTTTCTGGTGGGCACCAGAGAGTTTCTGGTGGGCGCACCAGACAGTTTCTGGTGGGCACCAGATACATATCTAAAGAAAATGTGTCTCCGTGCACACCAGAGAGTTTCTGGTGGGCACCAGAGAGTTTCTGGTAGGCGCACCAGACAGTTTCTGGTGGGCGCACCAGACAGTTTCTGGTGGGCGCACCAGACAGTTTCTGGTGGGCGCACCAGACAGTTTCTGGTGCGTGCACCAGACAGTTTCTGGTGGGCACCAGATACATATCTAAAGAAAATGTGTCTCCGTGCACACCAGAGAGTTTCTGGTGGGCACCAGAGAGTTTCTGGTGGGTGCGCCAGACAGTTTCTGGTGGGTGCGCCAGACAGTTTCTGGTGGGCGCACCAGACAGTTTCTGGTGGGCGCACCAGACAGTTTGTGGTGGGCGCACCAGACAGTTTCTGGTGGGCACCAGAGAGTTTCTGGTGCGCGCACCAGACAGTTTCTGGCGGGCACCAGATACATATCTAAAGAAAATGTGTCTCCGTGCACACCAGAGAGTTTCTGGTGGGCACCAGAGAGTTTCTGGTGGGCACCAGAGAGTTTCTGGTGGGCGTACCAGACAGTTTCTGGTGGGCGTACCAGACAGTTTCTGGTGGGCGCGCCAGACAGTTTGTGGTGGGCGCACCAGACAGTTTGTGGTGGGCGCACCAGACAGTTTCTGGTGGGCGTGAAAATGCCAGTTCAGGAGTTAATTAGGCTGTATTTCCAACTAGGACTTTCCCCCAATGTCCCTTTCTGGTGGGCACCAGAGAGTTTCTGGTGGGCGCGCCAAACAGTTTCTGGTGGGCGCGCCAGACAGTTTGTGGTGGGCGCGCCAGACAGTTTGTGGTGGGCGCGCCAGACAGTTTGTGGTGGGTGCACCAGACAGTTTCTGGTGGGCGTGAAAATGCCAGTTCAGGAGTTAATTAGGCTGTATTTCCAACTAGGACTTTCCCCCAATGTCCCTTTAGGGGTGTTGTGGCAGAATGTGATTGCCTACCAAAAATGTATTTCCTTGGCGGGGGCGCGCAGCGCTCGCTGAACCTTCATTTTTAGCTCGGTCTGTCCACAGCGTATTACTAGGTGTAAGACAAAGACTTTATCTTCCTGGTTATTGTATCGCTACGTGTTTGACATTATTTAAGACTTTATCGTGCCCGGAAAATGACAGTTTTCCTCTTCTGTGGTATTGATGAGATTTAAAGGCGTGTTGTTAGTCCCATGTTGATGTGATAAAACCTCTTTCTTGTTTGGAAGATACACACACAATTGTAACTGTTATTTCTTCCCACACATAATAAATATGCACATGTTTGGATGTGTTCATTCATGTCAAATTGTCATTAAATGTAATATTGCCTGACAAAAAGTGATTTGACGTAATATTTTGATATTTACACATGCATATTTTACTATAATACCCTTATGAGCATTACATATGTCAAAATCAAGTATCTACTGTACTGTTTACTTGTTGAAATACCCTTTTTTGGAGCAAATATCTACCCAAATGGCCACTTTGTTGCTGCCAAAAATGTATTTCAAGTAATATTTTGATATCGACACATCTTATCTCTGCATATTCTACTAGAATACCCTTATGGGCTTTACATATATATATATATATATATATGTATATATATATATATATATATATATATATATATATATATATATATATATATATATATTAGGGCTGCAACAACTAATCGATTAAATAGATTATTAAAATAGTTGCCGATTAATTTAGTCATCGATTCGTTGGATCTATGCTATGCGCATGCGCGGAGCTTTTTTTTTTTTTTTTTTTTTTAATAATTTTTTTTTTTTTTTTTTTTTTTTTTTACTAAACCTTTATTTATAAACTGCAACGTTTACAAACAGCTGAGAAACAATTATCAAAATAAGTATGGTGCCAGTATGCTGTTTTTTTTTCAATAAAATACCGGATAGGATAGAAATGTAGTTTGTCTCTTTCATCCGATTATTAATCGATTAATCGAAGTAACAATCGACAGATTAATCGATTATCAAATTAATCATTAGTTGCAGCCCTAATATATATATATATATATATATATATATATATATATATATATATATATATATATATATATATATATATATATATATATATAAAAATATAAATATATATATATATATATATGTATATATATATAAATAAATATATATATATATATATATATATATATATATATATATATATATATATATATATATATATATATATATATATATATATATATATATATATATATATATATATATATATATATATATATATATATATATATAAATCAAGTACCTACTGTGCTTGATGTACTGGGCTCCATCTAGTGGTATGCCAAAGAATCGCTTGTTTAAAGTACAATGATTTATTTTCCTATATTCAAACACTGTGTTACCTTTCAAACGGTGTGCAATGTTACAGTGGCCAATTATATTAAAAATACTTGTTGAATAAAAGCTCTGCCTTGTTTTAATGAATACTTACTTAGGCCTATTGCGCTACTGTATTTCAATGTTGCTCGTTATGGTGATACTTGGGTAGCCAAGTGCTTCCTGAGGTTGTACTTGGTGGAAAAGGTCCGACAACCGCTTGTCTCGATTCTTCCGTTTCCTTTTCAAACGTTTTCCTCTCATCTTTGCTTGTATCTCCCCTCATCCAAAAGAAGAAACGGCAGAAAGTTCATCTGTAGTTTCAAACACATTTTTTTTGCTTTTCGTGGTTTTTCCCTCACTTTCTTACATGCACATGCATCTTTTTAAGAGGATGACAACCCAAATAGATGCCAGTCCTGTAGGACAGTGGTCCCCAACCTTTTTGTAGCTGCGGACCGGTCAACGCTTGAAAATTTGTCCCACGGACCGGTGGGAAGGGGGTGGGGGGTGTATTTAATTTTTTATTTTTTATTTTTTTTTACATAAATAAATACAATCATGTGCAGACTGTATTGATCTATATTGATATAGAATGTATATATTGTGTTTTTTATGTTGATTTCATTAAAAAAAAATTTTTAATTTATTTATTTTATTTTATTTTTTTGAAATTCTTGTGCGTACCGGTAGCAATCGGTACCGGGCCGTGGCCCGGTGGTTGGGGACCACTGCTGTAGGAAACAATGCACGTATTCTCAAGTCCTTGTTTTTGTTTCCTCCTTACCTACCCCTCTTTTCTCTCATTTCCTCTCTCCTCAAATGTACGTCCTTACGTCTTCACCTCTGTTTTTCTCCTTTCTCTTTTTCTCGTCTCTCTTCATTTTCTCCACAATGTTCCCTTCTCACTCCCCCCCTTCTCATTCCCTTTCCATCTGTTTTCAACTTTTTCCTCATCATTTCTTCATCTCTCTTCCTTTCCGACACATACAATTACATAACTCCCTCTCTCGTGTTGAATCCCCCCCACTTTCCCCCATACACACCACTACCCACTCCCACGCATCCAGCTCTCTGCCATCCCCTGCTAGTTTCCATGGTTACTGCATCATGTGGGATGGTGGGGTGTATTGGGGAAGGGGGTGCAGCAGCAGCAAAGATGATGAAGAAATAAATAAAGAGGAGTTCATGTTTTTTTTGTTTTTTTCCCATGGCAGGGTGACCGGAGGTGAACTGTTTGAGGACATTGTAGCCAGAGAGTATTACAGTGAGGCAGATGCCAGGTAGGTGGACCCTATTAAACCACCGCCCTTTTGTTTTACCTGTCTTCACTACTCCTTTTCTGTCTTTTAAATACAACATCCCCCCACCTTTTTGCACACTTCAAGATGCACTAACTAGGTACACCAACATCTAATGACACCAAAAGGGTACTCGCGATTTTTACGTCAACAGCCTCACTTTCTTGACAACTATTAAAGGCCTACTGAAAGCCACTACTAGCGACCACGCAGTCTGATAGTTTATATATCAATGATGAAATCTTAACATTGCAACACATGCCAATACGGCCGGGTTAACTTATAAAGTGACATTTAAAATTTCCCGGGAAATATCCGGCTGAAACGTCGCGGTATGATGACGTATGCGCGTGACGTAGTCAGTTAAACGGAAGTTATGGTACCCCGTAGAATCCTATACAAAAAGCTCTGTTTTAATTTCATAATTCCACAGTATTCTGGACATCTTTTGCAATTTGTTTAATGAACAATGAAGGCTGCAAAGAAGACAGTTGTAGGTGGGATCGGTGTATTAGCAGCGGACTACAGCAACACAACCAGGAGGACTTTGTTGGAGAGCAGACGCGCTAGCCGGCGACCTCACCTTGACTTCCTACGTCTCCGGGCCGCCAAACGCATCGGGTGAAGTCCTTCGTCCTTCCGCCGATCGCTGGAACGCAGGTGAGCACGGGTGTTGATGAGCAGATGAAGGCTGGCTGGCGTAGGTGGAGAGCTAATGTTTTTAGCATAGCTCTGTGCGGTCCGGTTGCTAAGTAGGCTTCAATGGCGTCGTTAGCACAGCATTGTTAACCTTCGCCAGGCTGGAAAGCATTAACCGTGTATTTACATGTCCACGGTTTAATAGTATTGTTGATTTTCTATCTATCCTTCCAGTCAGGGGTTTATTTCTTTTGTTTCTATATGCAGTTAAAGCACGATGCTATCACGTTAGCTCGTAGCTAAAGCGTTTCGCCGATGTATTGTCGTGGAGATAAAATGCACTGAATGTCCATTTCGGGTTCTCGACTCTCATTTTCAAGAGGATATAGTATCAGAGGTGGTTTAAAATACAAATCCGTGATCCACAATAGAAAAAGGAGAGGGTGTGGAATCCAATGAGTCAGCTTGTACCTAAGTTACGGTCAGAGCGAAAAATAATATGTATTTCACTGCATTCTAGTCCGTCACTCTAACGTTCCTCATCCACGAATCTTTCATCCTCGCTCAAATTAATGGGGTAATGGTCCGAATAGCTCTAGCTGCGTTGAAAACAATAGGAAAATATGAGGGAGTGAACAACTGACAACGTCACGCTACTTCCGGTAGGGGCAAGGTTTTTTTTTATCAGAGACCAAAAGTTGAGAACTTTATCAACGTTGTTCTATACTAAATCCTTTCAGCAAAAATATGGCAATATCGCAAAATGATCAAGTATGACACATAGAATGGATCTGCTATTCCCGTTTAAATAAAAACATTTCATTTCAGTAGGCCTTTAAGGTTACGCATACATGTAAACAGTAGTGAAATATATTTATACATACATAGGTTTTTATCATCTTAAGCTAGAGTTCACCCAATTATTTCTGGTCTTCCTAAAAAGGTTATTGCACCTTTGCAATTACTCCAAAATTCAGCGGCATGTGTTCTGACGAAGACAAGAAGGCGGGCTCACGTTACACCAGTTTTAAAATCTCTGCATTGACTCCCTGTGTGTTTCAGGATACATTTTAAGGTTCTTCTTATGGTTTATAAATGTTGCATATGTGTGTATGTTGTGTGTTTGTGTTTGGTATCTGTGTCCGTACGTGCGTATGTGATAATGGGGGATATGAGTCATCGGGGTATTGTTTTTAACTTTGCAAAGCACTTTGTGTTGCATTTCTTTTATGTATGAAAAGCGCTTTATGAATAAAGTTTGATTGATTGATATTGAGAGAAAAGTCAAAATAACGCAAAGTAGAATTAGATCAGGAGTGTCAAAAGTGAGGCCCGGCGACCATTTGCGGCCCGCAGCTTAACTTTGAACGGTCTGGGGCACATTCTACAATTACTTTTAAAAAAACATGGAAGAAAAAGTGGAATTAAAGAGCAAATGAGAAAAAGTTGGAACGTTGACTCTAATATTATGTATTTTGGGGGAAGCTACTGCATATTTTGTGTGTTTGCCATATAAAAAACATTATTTATTTGACAAAAGGGTGTAAAACAAACAGAAAAAATAATAAAGACTTATAATCGACGGATAGATCTGAAGATGATTTAAAGACTTAAGTGTTGAAAGTAAAAAAACATTATTATTAGTGGGTCCCTTTTGGATCCTCAACAGTTTTAGTGGAACTCATTGCTCAAAAAAATTATGAATTAAAATCAATGTTGTGATGAATTATTGATATATCTAAGGATCCACTTATTTCACATCAAATATTCCAAATTTGAGAATTTTTTTTGAGGGAAAATATAGAATTTTTTGGTGTTTTAAAAACATAGTTTTGACATGTAGGGCATAAACCATAAAACAATTGTAATAAATAAATAAACAACAACTTTTTGTCCAACTCTTAATTACCGATTCCGATATCAACCGATACCGATATATGTGTATGTTGTGTGTGTGTGTTTGTGTTTGGTATCTGTGTCCGTACGTGCGTATGTGATAATGGGGGATATGGGTCATCGGGGTATTGTTTTTAACTTTGCAAAGCACTTTGTGTTGCATTTCTTTTATGTATGAAAAGCGCTTTATGAATAAAGTTTGATTGATTGATATTGAGAGAAAAGTCAAAATAACGCAAAGTACAATTAGATCAGGAGTGTCAAAAGTGAGGCCCGGCGGCCATTTGCGGCCCGCAGCTCAATTTTGAACGGTCTGGGGCACATTCTACAATTACTTTTAAAAAAACATGGAAGAAAAAGTGGAATTAAAGAGCAAATGAGAAAAAGTTGGAACGTTGACTCTAATATTATGTATTTTGGGGGAAGCCACTGCATATTTTGTGTGTTTGCCATATAAAAAACATAATTTATTTGACAAAAGGGTGTAAAACAAACAAAAAAAATAATAAAGACTTATAATCGACGGATAGATCTGAAGATGATCTAAAGACTTAAGTGTTGAAAGTAAAAAAACATTATTATTATTAGTGGGTCCCTTTTGGATCCTCAACAGTTTTAGTGGAACTCATTGCTCAAAAAAATGATGAATTAAAATCGATGTTGTGATGAATTATTGATATATCTAAGGATCCACTTATTTCACATCAAATATTCCAAATTTGAGAATTTTTTTTGAGGGAAAATATAGAATTTTTGGGTGTTATAAAAACAGAGTTTTGACATGTAGGGCATAAACCATAAAACAATTGTAATACATAAATAAACAACTTTTTGTCCAACTCTTAATTACAGATTCCGATATCAACCGATACCTATATATGTGTATGTTGTGTGTGTGTGTTTGTGTTTGGTATCTGTGTCCGTACGTGCGTATGTGATAATGGGGGATATGGGTCATCGGGGTATTGTTTTTAACTTTGCAAAGCACTTTGTGTTGCATTACTTTTATGTATGAAAAGCGCTTTATGAATAAAGTTTGATTGATTGATATTGAGAGAAAAGTCAAAATAACGCAAAGTAGAATTAGATCAGGAGTGTCAAAAGTGAGGCCCGGCGACCATTTGCGGCCCGCAGCTTAACTTTGAACGGTCTGGGGCACATTCTACAATTACTTTTTAAAAAAACATGGAAGAAAAAATGGAATTAAAGAGCAAATGAGAAAAAGTTGGAACGTTGACTCTAATATTATGTATTTTGGGGGAAGCTACTGCATATTTTGTGTGTTTGCCATATAAAAAACATAATTTATTTGACAAAAGGGTGTAAAACAAACAGAAAAAATAATAAAGACTTATAATCGACGGATAGATCTGAAGATGATCTAAAGACTTAAGTGTTTAAAGTAAAAAAAACATTATTATTATTAGTGGGTCCCTTTTGGATCCTCAACAGTTTTAGTGGAACTCATTGCTCAAAAAAATTATGAATTAAAATCAATGTTGTGATGAATTATTGATATATCTAAGGATCCACTTATTTCACATCAAATATTCCAAATTTGAGAATTTTTTTTGAGGGAAAATATAGAATTTTTTGGTGTTATAAAAACAGAGTTTTGACATGTAGGGCATAAACCATAAAACAATTGTAATAAATAAATAAACAACAACTTTTATATCAATGGCTAGACCTGCAGTTGATCTGCAGCAGGGGTGTTTTTCACTGAGTGCCGCACATTAAAAAATGAAAGCATGCGGGGGCCATTTTGATATTTTTCATTTTCAAAACCAATACAGTATTTATTGTAACCATTAGGAATTCGCTCAATTTTGGTGAATGGTAAATGTCCTGGGAAACCAAAAGAGTCGCTATTATTACAGTCTTAAAATCATGTCATATATGTGTCTATCTATCTATCTATCTATCTATCTATCTATCTATCTATCTATCTATCTATCTATCTATCTATCTATCTATCTATCTATCTATCTATCTATCTATCTATCTATGTCAATAATTCATAACAACATTGGTTTTGATTAATTGTTTTTGAACAATGACAGTAAAAAAAAAAAAATCTAACTAAAGGTGGTGGCTATCTAACAGTCATAAATGTGTTAAAAATAGGTCATATATCAATATATATATTTTTTTACCTTCAATATATAAATGGTTAGTTTTTATTATTTTTTGAGCGGGACTAATGGTAGAAAATGGATGGATGGCTATATAGTTTAAAGTGAAAAACAGCCAGCATTGCAGTTTTGTGTTATTAGTGTCAATATTGCAATTTTTCTCATTACATCACACCTGTTTGCTCTTTTATTCCACTTTTTATGTTTTTCTTTTTTTTTTAATATAGTATTTTCAGGATGTGCCGCGGGCCATTAAACTAATTAGCTGGGGGCCACAAATGGCCCCTGGGTTGCACTTCGGACACCCGCGATCTAGAGATTTAAGCATGGAATAACAACAACAACAATAATAATAATGGTAATAATAAAATAATGATATATGACTCATTTTTAACATTTTTATGACTGACCTCTTCCGGGTCCCCGGGACCAAACTTGATGGGAGCTCTAAAAGTTAAACAAAATGTATATACCGTATTTTCCGCACTATAAGGCGCACCTAAAAACCTCCGATTTTCTCAAAAGCTGACAGTGCGCCTTATAATCCGGTGCGCCTTATATATGGACCAATATTGAGCCACAACAGGTCTCATAACCCCAGCCTCTACTGTAGCGTCTATTCTATGCGCCTTATAATGCGGTGCGCCTTATGTATGAACACAGTTTTAAAATAGGCCATTCATTGAAGGTGCGCCTTATAGTGCGGTGCACCTTATATATGAACAAAGTTTTAAAATAGGCCATTCATTGAAGGTGCGCCTTATAATGCGGTGCGCCTTATATATGAACAAAGTTTTAAAATAGGCCATTCATTGAAGGTGCGCCTTATAATGCGGTGCGCCTTATATATGAACAAAGTTTTAAAATAGGCCATTCATTGAAGGTGCGCCTTATAGTGCGGTGCACCTTATATATGAACAAAGTTTTAAAATAGGCCATTCATTGAAGGTGCGCCTTATAATGCGGTGCGCCTTATATATGAACAAAGTTTTAAAATAGGCCATTCATTGAAGGTGCGCCTTATAATGCGGTGCGCCTTATATATGAACAAAGTTTTAAAATAGGCCATTCGTTGAAGGTGCGCCTTATAATGCGGTGCGCCTTATATATGAACACAGTTTTAAAATAGGCCATTCATTGAAGGTGCGCCTTATAATGCGGTGCGCCTTATATATGAACAAAGTTTTAAAATGGGCCATTCATTGAAGGTGCGCCTTATAATGCGGTGCGCCTTATGTATGAACACAGTTTTAAAATAGGCCATTCATTGAAGGTGCGCCTTATAATGCGGTGCGCCTTATATATGAACAAAGTTTTAAAATAGGCCATTCATTGATGGTGCGCCTTATAATGCGGTGCGCTTATATATGAACACAGTTTTAAAATAGGCCATTCATTGAAGGTGCGCCTTATAATGCGGTTCGCATTATATATGAACAAAGTTTTAAAATAGGCCATTCATTGAAGGTGCGCCTTATAGTGCGGAAAATCAAAACCAAAAATATCAACTTTTTTCAGTATGCGGCCTTCATTGGAAAAATGTTTGGACACCCCTGAATTAGACCCGAACACCACACCCTTGTCAATCAATCAATCAATCAATGTTTATTTATATAGCCCTAAATCACAAGTATCTCAAAGGGCTGCACAAGCCACAACGACATCCTCGGTACAGAGCCCACATACGGGCAAGGAAAAACTCACCCCAGTGGGACGTCGGTGAATGACTATGAGAAACCTTGGAGAGGACCGCATATGTGGGTAACCCCCCCCCCCCCCCCCCTCTAGGGGAGATCGAAAGCAATGGATGTCGAGTGGGTCTGACATAACATTGTGAAAGTCCAGTCCACAGTGGATCCAACACATCAGCGAGAGTCCAGTCCATAGTGGGGCCAGCAGGAAACCATCCCGAGCGGAGACGGGTCAGCAGCGCAGAGATGTCCCCAACCGATACACAGGCTAGTGGTCCACCCGGGGTCCCGACTCTGGACAGCCAGCACTTCATCCATGGCCACCGGACCTATGCAACTCCCCCTCGCAAGGGACAGGGGAGAAGAGGAGAGAAGAAAAGAAACGGCAGATCAACTGGTCTAAAAAGGGGGTCTACTTAAAGGCTAGATTATACAAATGAGTTTTAAGATGGGACTTAAATGCTTCTACTGAGGTAGCATCTCTTAACTGTTACCGGGAGGGCATTCCAGAGTACTGGAGCCCGAATAGAAAACGCTCTATAGCCCGCAGACTTTTTTTTGGCTCTGGGAATCACTAATAAGCCGGAGTTCTTTGAACGCAGATTTCTTGTGTGGTGTTCGGGTCTGTGGAGGGTTGGGGAGGAGATCTTGCCCCAAGTGGAGGAGTTCAAGTACCTCGGAGTCTTGTTCACGAGTGAGGGAAGAGTGGATGGTGAGATCGACAGGCGGATCGATGCGGCGTCTTCAGTAATGCGGACGCTGTATCGATCCGTTGTGGTGAAGAAGGAGCTGAGCCGGAAGGCAAAGCTCTCAATTTACCGGTCGATCTACGTTCCCATCCTCACCTATGGTCATGAGCTTTGGGTTATGACTGAAAGGACAAGATCACGGGTACAAGCAATGAGTTTCCTCCGCCGGGTGGCGGGTCTCTCCCTTAGAGATAGGGTGAGAAGCTCTGTCATCCGGGGGGAGATCAAAGTAAAGCCGCTGCTCCTCCACATGGAGAGGAGCCAGATGAGGTGGTTCGGGCATCTGGTCAGGATGCAACCCTAGGGAGGTGTTTAGGGCACGTCCGACCGGTAGGAGGCCACGGGGAAGACCCAGGGCACGTTGGGAAGACTATGTCTCCCGTCTGGCCTGGGAACGCCTCGGGATCCCCCGGGAGGAGCTGGACCAAGTGGCTGGGGAGAGGGAAGTCTGGGCTTATAATCCAATTTGCTCGCTGATATCTGATCAATATCAATTTCAGATCGGTACGGCCACTTTCCTCCCATCATCTCCAACACCTTTCGTTTCCCACCCAAGCCCCCGCGCTGCTTTATATATCTCTGTGCCACCGTCTGCGCTGCAGTCACACGTCTGCCATTCCATCCAAATTGGTAATGAGGTAACGGAGCAGCGAGGAAGCACAGAGGGATGTTTTAAATGTGACACTCTAGCCCGGCTCCATTCAGCCGCCATTGAAAGTCAAATATTGTGGAAAGACTAAAACTAGTGGAGAGCCACAGGCTGCATATGTTCAACAGTGGCAGACAGCAGAGCAAACGTGCACTCTTGATTACTGTGCAGTGAACTTATTAAAGCTCACTTAGTGTTGATTAGCCTGCGCCATTAGCTTTAATGAAGACGGGCAGTTCTTTCCATTTAACATCCTTTTTGTTTTATTGGGATTGGCACACCCGTCCCGTGTTTAGGGAAGGTGGGCGTGTCATAAGCTGCCGGTCTTTGCGTTACATTCATGTTAGCATGTTTGTTTCTCGGAAAATACCATGTCGTTTGTGTTGATGCTGGATTTACCAACACCCGCAGTAGATTCTCCAAAGTCTTACAAAGTACAACAAAATGACATTTTCAGTGCAAACCTGTCAAAGATCAGACGTAGAGTCGCAGGAAGACTGATGGGTCGCCACAAGAGCGGTGCCCTGTAAAAAAGATAAAACAGTGCTTCTCAAACTTTTTTTTAACCAAATACCACCTTAGAAAACACTTGACTTTCTGAGTACCATCATAAAAGACTAGAGATGTCCGATAATGGCTTTTTTGTCGATATTGTCCAACTCTTAATTACCGATACCGATATATACAGTCGTGGAATGAACACATTATTATGTCTAATTGTGTTGCGATGCCCCGCTGGATGCATTAAACAATGTAACAAGCTTTTCCAAAATAAATCAACTGAAGTTATGGAAAAAATATTGTATATTGCAGCGTCCCGGAAGAGTTAGTGCTGCAAGGGGTTCCGGGTATTTGTTCTGTTGTGCTACGGTGCAGATGTTCTCCCGAAATGTGTTTGTCATTCTTGTTTGGTGTGGGTTCACAGTGTGGCGCATATTTGTAACAGTGTTGAAATTGTTTATACAGGCACCCTCAGTGTGACCTGTATGGCTGTTGACCAAGTGTGTGTGAAAAGCCGTAGATATTATGTGACTGGGCCGGCACGCTAAGGCATACTTGCCAACCCTCCCGTTTTTAGCGGGAAACTCCCGGTATTCAGCGCCTCTCCCGATAACCTCTCAGCAGACATTTTCTCCCGACAAACTCCCGGTATTCAGCCGGAGCTGGAGGCCACTCAATGCGGACCTGAGTGGGGACGGCGGCAACAGTCTGCTTTCACGTCCGCTTTCCCACAATTTTTACAGCGTGCCTGCCCAATCACGTTATAACCGTAGAAGGATCGAGGGAGAGTTCTTGGTTTCTTATGTGGGTTTATTGTTGGGCAGTTTCATTAACGTCCTCCCAGCGCGGTAACAACACACAACAACAGCAGTCACGTTGAGTCTACCGTAAAGCAGTTCGTCTGCCGTAAACAGCAATGTTGTGACACTCTTAAACAGGACAATACTGCCATCTACTGGATAGCCTCCAGAACACTGAAATTCAAGTATTTCTTTTATTTATATGTATAATAAAATAAATATATATACTGGTGTGTGTGTGTATATATATATATATATATATATATATATATATATATATATATATATATATATATATATATATATATATATATATATATATATATATATATATAGCTAGAATTTACTGAAAGTCAAGTATTTCATACATATATATATATATATCATACTTGCCAACCCTCCCGTTTTTAGCGGGAGAATCCCGGTATTCAGCGCCTCTACCGACAACCTCCCGGCAGAGATTTTCTCCCGACAAACTCCCGGTATTCAGCCGGAGCTGGAGGCCACGCCCCCTCCAGCTCAATGCGGACCTGAGACTGAGTGGGGACAGCCTGTTCTCACATCCGCTTTCCCACAATATAAACAGCTTGCCTGCCCAATGAACGGAGAAGTTAAACAGGACAATACTGCCATCTAATGGATAGCCAACGGAACACTGAAATTCAAGTATTTTTTATTTTTTTTCTATGTAAATAAAATAAATAAATATATATACATACATATAGCTAGAATTCACTGAAAGTCAAGTATTTCATACATATGTATATATATATATATATATATATATATATATATATATATATATATATATATATATATATATATATATATATGAAATACTCGAGTTGGTGAATTCTAGCTGTAAATAACCACGCCCCCAACCCCCCCACCTCATGATATTGGAGGTCTCAAGGTTGGCAAGTATGATATATATATATTATATATAAATATGAAATACTTGAGTTGGTGAATTCTAGCTGTAAATATACTCTCCTCTTAACCACGCCCTTAACCACGCCCACCTCCCGATATCGGAGGTCTCAAGGTTGGCAAGTATGCGCTAAGGCAGTGCCTTTAAGGTTTATTGGCGCTCTGTACTTCTCCCTACGTCCGTGTACACGGCGGCGTTTTAAAAAGTCATAAATTTAACTTTTTGAAACCGATACCGATCATTTTTCGATATGACATCTTAAAGCATTTATCGGCCGATAATATCGGACATCTCTACCTACTACCGTTGTTCTCTGTTTGAGTCATTTCACTTGATCAAGCCTTTTCTAACATTCCACACCACAAAATAATAAAAAGCATGGAGCTTTTGTGATGAGATGGTTATTGGCACAATATCGCTGTCGAGCAGTACTCTACGCTCAAGGCCAATTTCGCTATGGTATCGGAAGTGAAAAAGTTATATCGAGCGAAGCAACGAAGTAATGAATGATAGCACCAACTTAGAATGACTAATAATCCACAAGTTTATTAAAAGTAGTAAGACATGAAGCACAGATGCTCAGTGTGAGTGCAGGGTCAGGAGATGGTCGCTGACTGTGAGTACGCCTTGAGTGGTTTTGTAATCTGAAACGCTTTCTGTTCTATTTTTTTTAAGCCTCTAGAACCAAATTACATATTTGAGTGCAGCAGCTGAGGCAGCGAACTCCTCCCCGCCCCTCCCGTTCACCCTTCTTCTTCTTCGTAATGTCAGTCATCCAGGCCAGTTCCCTCCCTGCCACCCACCCACGACCCTGGAGACCAGCAGGAAGTGGGACTTTAATTAGCAACGATAATTAGTCTGACACACACACCTTGCACACACAGACCTCAAACTGTGCCCCGTCGCACCTTGTCAACTGTCAGAATCACATTCTCCTCAATAATTACGATTGACACACTTAAATCTGCACCTGGGAATTATATTTCTCTCCACTAGGGGACACACATATGGTCTTTTTCTCGATTGGCCAAACAGGGTCGGGACAGAAAGTGGGTGTATTTTTGTTTTATTGGTCATCAAGCAGGGTCATAAACTCAACCAAGAGCATGTTGTTTTTGTCAGGTTCAAACACTGATGACATCTATTAAACAAGACAAGAAGCAAAGAATTAAACAGAGACAGAATTCAATTTGGCTCAATTTGAGGAGAAACGTCTGGTCTGTACTCTTGCACAGTCTCCAGCACGCTCTGGCGAAAGATTGTACGCCTCCTCCTTTATTTGGACTTTCCCTGACCACATGGCAACAGCCGCTTCCAAAGGGACGTGGGTCGTAAACAGCGTTGCCTTTGGGTACAGAACAGTTCAAAAGAAAAGGTCGTAAATAGGGATGATGTTTGATAAGAAATTATCGAGTTCGAGCCCATTATCGAATCCTCTTATCGTATCGATTCTCTTATCGAATCCAGATAGGTTGTTGTATATGGAAAAAACCCACAATATTTGGTTTAACAAAAGCTCACTTTTATTTTATAAGAAAAAACTAAACTAAAATAAATAAATAAATATTGACTGTGACCCCCCCTAAAAAAAAATTAAAAATAAAATATTGACTGTTGTTACCCAAAGTATATTAAGTGGGATTTTTCAGAAAAAACTAATATATACAGTAACACAAAAACAACCTGTCTCTGTGATCACTATAGGTGTATAAATAATAATATAGTGTTAAATAAAATCAGTCCCTTGGGCACAAAACTGAAAATAATACAGCTCTCCAAAAAGTGCACTCCTGCTGCTATTGGAACATACTAACTACACACACAGGCAGACAGCTAACAAACAATCCAAGACGTCTAATAAAGTTCCAAAGCAGATTAATCCATTTAGGCTCTTTATTGTTGTTGATCTTGCTTTGTCTTTTCCTATCTTTACTTTTGTCTTGCACTGGACTGTTATTTATTTTTATTTTTTAAACTGAAATACACACAATGACAAATGTATAAGCTGTGTGATTCAATTAACATACTGAAATGTAATACACAATATGTAAATATTAGCTTCACACAAATATACAGTACTATCATCAAACAAATACTTCTGAGTGTTGAAACTATTTCGATGGTGGAAATACACGACTGGCAGCCATTTTAAGTCCTCAAAACATCCATTGAAACAGTGCACAAAAATAATTTTTCAATAAACATCTTAGTATCAAATTTAACCACTTTCCACCTTAATATTGAGTTACATAAACAAGTTAAACAGTTTACTTACAGACTTATCTTTTCCAAGGCTTGTAAGAGCTAACACAACTTGTCTGCTTCTCAATTGTCTCATGAACTGGACTAACATCGTCAACCCGGAAGTGCCCAAACTATTGATGCGTAATATTTTCATATCGCCACAAGGTGTCAGTAAGAGTCTACAATCAAATGGGCATAACATTGCCCATTTGGGATTAGTTCCCAGGGATTCGAATAAAGAACGAACTATTTTTCTTTATAGTGGCCTCGATAACGGGAACCGGTTCTCAAAAAGGGATTCGAGTCCATGGAATCGGTTATTTTCTTATCGAACAACCGGGAGAATCGGTTTCGAAAGTCATCCCTAGTCGTAAACAGTTCACAGAAAAGGTCGTAAAACAGTTCAAAGAGAGGTTCGTAAAATGCTTCAAAAGAGAGGTTCGTAAAATGCTTCAAAAAAGTAGTGTCTGGAACTTGGGCAGATCCTTCCTTCTCTCCGCTTTGTAGTCCTTGGGTTAAAACAATATCTTTCTGTTGATTACAATCAACACATGATCTATAGACTGCATAGATATTCAATACAACTGTAAGTAGACTACTGCATTTAAATATTACAAATGTATTAAAGGCCTACTGAAATGAATTTTTTTTATTTAAACGGGGATAGCAGATCCATTCTATGTGTCATACTTGATCATTTCGCGATATTGCCATATTTTTGCTGAAAGGATTTAGTAGAGAACATCGACGATAAAGTTCGCAACTTTTGGTCGCTGATAAAAAAACGTTGCCTGTACCGGAAGTAGCGTGACGTCACAGGTTGAGGGACTCCTCACATTTCCCCATTGTTTACACCAGCAGCGAGAGCGATTCGGACCGAGAAAGCGACGATTACCCCATTAATTTGAGCGAGGATGAAAGATTTGTGGATGAGGAACGTGAGAGTGAAGGACTAGAGTGCAGTGCAGGACGCATCTTTTTTCGCTCTGACCGTAACTTAGGTACAAGCTGGCTCATTGGATTCCACACTCTCTCCTTTTTCTATTGTGGATCACGGATTTGAGTCGAGAACGCGAAATGGACATTCACAGTGACTTTTATTTCCAGGACAATACATCGGCGAAGCACTTTAGCTACGGAGCTAACGTGATAGCATCGGGCTTAACTGCAGATAGAAACAAAATAAATAAACCCCTGACTGGAAGGATAGACAGAAGATCAACAATACTATTAAACCATGGACATGTAACTACACGGTTAATGCTTTCCAGCCTGGCGAAGCTTAACAATGCTATTGCTAACGACGCCATTGAAGCTAACTTAGCTACGGGACCTCACAGAGCTATGCTAAAAACATTAGCTATCCAACCTACGCCAGCCAGCCCTCATCTGCTCATCAACACCCGTGCTCACCTGCGTTCCAGCGATCGACGGAGCGACGAAGGACTTCATCCGATCATAGATGTGGTCGGCGGCTAGCTGTGGCTAGCGGCGGCTAGCGCGTCTGCTATCCAAGTCAAAGTCCTCCTGGTTGTGTTGCTGCAGCCAGCCGCTAATACACCGATCCCACCTACAACTTTCTTCTTTGCAGTCTCCATTGTTCATTAAACAAATTGCAAAAGATTCACCAACACAGATGTCCAGAATACTGTGGAATTTTGCGATGAAAACAGAGCTTTTTTGTATTGGATTCAAAGGTGTACCAATACTTCCGTTTAACTAGTGACGTCATGCGCATACGTCATCATACATAGACGTTTTCAACCGGAAGTTTAGCGGGAAATTTAAAATGTCACTTTATAAGTTAACCCGGCCGTATTGGCATGTGTTGCAATGTTAAGATTTCATCATTGATATATAAACTATCAGACTGCGTGGTCGCTAGTAGTGGCTTTCAGTAGGCCTTTAAAGTAATGTACAACCCCAAATGTTTTGGTCTAAAACAAGTACGATTGTGACAACTAGTAACTATTCCACACCCTTGGGGAGAGAACGGTGACGGACAACCATTCCCACCGAGATGGTCACTTCCTGTATTAGCAATGACCCCCCCCGTGTCCCAACACTTTTGTCCATGCAGTGTACACGTTATGCCTCCACATCCAAGAGCGGAAATAAAGCCGAGGGGTTGGAAAAGAGGATGTGCAACAGGAATATTAACGCATGAACAGCTCTCTCGGTCCTCCCACTCACTAGACGCCGTGTGGGTGTGAATCCTGCAGGCTGCCGTGTCGCTGTGCGCTCGCTATTAGTCACATATTTTGCACATTACACTCGCTTATAGCACCTTGTCGACACGCACCGGCGTATCTCTTTCAGTGCCTAAGCGGTGATGTTGCTCTTCCTTTTAGCCATGGACCAAATAGCCTGGCACCATGAGTCACGTGTCATCCCATATAGAAGTGCTCCATTTAGCGCATTTATCCTCAAAAAGTGACCTCCGCTCAAATTGACGCCAGGTTCCAGTAAGCGGCACTATTCCGTATGTTACATCCTGAATTGCTGGGCATTGCCACTGCAAACGGTGTAAATAGGAAGCCCGTAACTTGCTGTAGTGCCCCCTGGTGGAACATGATGAGATGGAATGAAGGAATGAAGCTTTTTCAACCAATTAGAAGTGGTTTGGAAAAAATATATATATATACAGTGTTTCCCATAAACTGCCAAGATACCTGTGGCGGTGGGGGCGTGGCTATGGGCGTGTTCACCATGACATCATCGAGTAATTTGCATAATTTACTACAATGATATGATTTTCTCTAAAAAGGCTCAAAAATGTATATTTACTAATTAATAACAGTTTTGTTTTAAACGTCCATCCATCCATCCATTTTACAATATAATTACAACACTTTATGTACATATTTATATACAGATTTGAACAATAAGTTATTCACTGAAATATATTTATTAATTGTGGTTCTTACAAAAAATGTATCTTATAAAATATAAAAGCTAAAATGTCTCAAAGTTCTGCCTCTTTAATTAGTGCATACTAAATAATTTAACTTTAGCCTACTACTACAACCATATTATTTACCAGCAACATAAAGTGAAACAGAGGCAGAGGTGTCCTGCCACAGTCAGTAACAAATAAACAGAAAACAGTAGTGGTGGTAGATAGACACAGAGCTTCATCAAACATCTGATCCACTGAACAAAGAGCTCCAAAAATCTCGAACTTTAGACTGCCATCAGTTTTACTCCCTACACTTAACCATGTGTTTCCTACTGCCTGCAGACTTTGCACCCTTTGTTATATACACATGTTGTGTTTCTAATATAAATACTTTTAATAAAGTCAAATACAAATAAGGCAACAAGAGAAGTATCCTACACTTCTCTTTTGTAAAGTAAATCTGAACAGCCGATATGGGCATCTACATCAACTATATAATTTGCCTGAGAAGCTGGAGAGGGGGGGAAAAAAAAAAAAAAAAAAAAAAAAAAAAAAAATATATATATATATATATATATATATATTTTAATTTTTTATTTTTTTTAATTTGTGGCGGATGTAATTCTTTCGTGGCGGGCCGCCACAAATAAATGAATGTGTGGGAAACCCTGATATATATATATATATATATATGTATATATATATATATATATATATATATATAAATAATATAATTAAACAATATAATTCTTACACAGTTAAACTCTAATTTACAAGACCCAGTTGACTTACTCGCAATTTTTTTCCCATAACAAAAAATAGAACAATTGCTATCATTGCTTTGGTTGCCATCTCAGAAACAAGACCATGCATATACCACTAAATCAGAGGCCTTACCTAAGAAAACATTTCCTGTTGTCTACAATTGCGCTTCCTTTAATGCCTGAACAGATTTCTTTATAATAAAAATGCATCAAGCTCCAAAACAGAAGGTAAAAGAACGCAGAGATGTACATTAGCTTTTTACTATATCATTAGCTGTTGTTTGTGACACACACAGAGGGAGTTCACTCTAATAGGCCATGTTTGTTCAGCACCACAGCAAGGAACCGTTATCCTGTCGGCAGTAGCCAATTAGTGCAAGGAGCTGTCAACAAGCTTACAAATAGATAACTATAGTGTAGATTGATAGATAAATACATGGTAGATAGTAGGGCTGTGAATCTTTGGGTGTCCCACGATTCGATTCCAATATCGATTCTTGGGGTCACGATTCGATTCAAAATCGATTTTTTTCAATTCAACACGATTCTCGATTCAAAAACGATATTTTCCCGATTCAAAAGGATTCTCTATTCATTCAATACATAGATTTCAGCAGGATCTACCCCAGTCTGCTGACATGCAAGCAGAGTAGTAGATTGTTGTAAAAAGCTTTTATAATTGTAAAGGACAATGTTTTATCAACTGATTGCAATAATGTACATTTGTTTGAACTATTAAATAAACCAAAAATATGACTTATTTTATCTTTGTGAAAATATTGGACACAGTGTGTTGTCAAGCTTATGAGATGCCATGCAAGTGTAAGCCACTGTGACACTATTGTTCTTTTTTATAAATGTCTAATGATAATGTCAATGAGGGATTTTTAATCACTGCTATGTTGAAATTGTAACTAATATTGATACGGTTGTTGATAATATTCATTTTTGTTTCACTACTTTTGGTGTGTTCTGTGTGGTGTTTGTGTCTCCTCTCAATTGCTCTGTTTATTGCAGTTCTGAGTGTTGCTGGGTCGGGTTTGGTTTTGGAATTGGATTGCATTGTTATGGTATTGCTGTGTGTTGTTTTGTTAGATTGATCAATTTAAAAAAAAAAAATAAATACATTTTTTTAAATAAAATAAATATCGATTTTTTTAAAAATGGGAATCGATTCTGAATCGCACAACATGAGAATCAATTTTTCCCCACACCCCTAGTAGATAGACTCCATGAGATCTCAGATCCCTTATCAACTCTCTCCCTCCTGCCTCTTCGTGAACTGTGATAAACATTTTAACTCTTCTTTTGGACTAACCTTTGGTTTACTTGTCCCTTTTCCCACTTTGAGAATTTGGAGTAATCCGTCGTCCCCTACAGAGCCGAACTTATAAGGATTACTTTTTCTTTGTTGTAAGATAGTGGTTTCATTTATTATTGTGGTACACGTCGCTTCTGCTGGAGGTTTTTCCCCCAGTGGAGGTGTCTTGCCTAATGTGTCCACAATAACCCACTATTACTTCTCACAACTTTAGTATGGAGTGATAGCCTAGTGGCGATAACTCCCACACACTCTCACGTTCACACATTTTACGCTCGTTTTACGGAAGTTTCAGTTCTCGCAGACTCCGGCGTCCTTCTGTAGCCTTTTTGTTTTAGAATTTTCGTTTTTTACGTGGACTCCGTGGTCCTTAATTTGGCTTATTTTCAATGTTGAATCTTACGGAAGTTTCATTCTTTGCGGACTCCGCCGTCCTTCTGATTGTTAGGCCTTTGTACCTGTTAGAGCCTAGGATTCACAGGGTTTGTCTACGCGTCATAACCCTTAGTTACACGCTTTTTTATGCGTCGTAACCCTTAGCTACACACTTTTTTTTATGCGTCGTAACCCTTAGTTACACGCTTTTTCACAGCAAGGAACCGTTATGCTGTCGGCAGTAGCCAATTAGTACAACGAGCTTTCCACAAGCTTAAAAATAGATAAATATAGTGTAGATTGATAGATAAATACATGGTAGATAGACTCCATGGACTCTCAGGTCCCTTATCAACTCTCTCCCTCCTGTCTCTTCGTGAACTGTGATAAACTTGTCAGTGTGCAGCAATCACATGCATGGCCTGGCTTTAGTTCACAGCCAGAGTCACATCCACAACAGCTCAGGAGTGTGTGTGGGTGTGTGTGTTTGTGTGTGTGTGTGCATGCAGTGTATTTGTCCACATCACCCACAGCTGGATCTAGGCGATGTCCCATTAAGTAAATGCATCTCTGCGCCTCAGCTTTTGTTTCCAACAAACCTCCTGTCTGGCTTGTTTTTATTTTGTTTTGACAAGTGGGTGTGTGTACTAAGTATCCAGCAGCTTTTCAACATGAGACCGACTTATTGATCGCCAACACAAACACCTATTTCCTGGAGTAGTGGCTGGGGGCGATTGTTTACTTGCGGAGCGCTTCAGACGCTTGATGGTGTATGTACTGTAGGCCTTTTTCTGTGCAACATTTTTAAAAT
The DNA here is from genome assembly GCF_033978785.1 of Entelurus aequoreus. Classification (NCBI taxonomy): domain Eukaryota; kingdom Metazoa; phylum Chordata; class Actinopteri; order Syngnathiformes; family Syngnathidae; genus Entelurus; species Entelurus aequoreus. Next base: position 3,688,745 of record NC_084747.1, read on the forward strand.
ATATATTTTTATATCATTATATATTTGGAAATACACATCATTATTATTATTATTCGTATTTGTGATTATACTTAGTTATCTTTGTCTCTTTATGAATAAAATAAATGATGAATACACAACGATACTTAAATAGAAAATATGCTTTTTTAATAGATTGTATTATACTCGTTTTTTAGAGAGGGTTTATTGATTCATATTTGTACAAATGCATTTTTTTACATTTTATTAATTTAACCTATTTATTATATTTGTGTTATTATTTTTTTAATAAGAATATATATTACAATCCACTTTTCTTTCTCCAAATATTTTCTTGCGACTCTAACAAATTATATTATTTCTATTTATTATTTTAATCTTTTGAAATACATTGTGGATTTTATGGTATATTCCTTTAAAACAATTAAAGAATAGATATAATAAATATGTTGAAATAGTGTGTTGTTATGCGGAGAACATTCATGTTTTTAAGAGCAGGCTTAAGACCCACCTTTTTGATTTGGCTTTCACCTGATAGTAATCATTTTATTGAAGTTATTTGTATTTAACTTTTTATCCTGTTAGTTATGCAAGATTTTATTTAGTTCTATTTATTTACTGTATATTCATTTTATTTGTATTTTTTTTAAATTAATCTTCATATGTCTTACTCGTATTGTACTCTTTATCTCTACACATGGTTCTTACTATTTTACAAATGTTATTATTTTTATTTTCCAACGTTCCTCAGATGAGCCATCTGCCTCAGGGGTTATCGGCCGTGCTTGTGGGGGCGCTTTTGTGTCAGCGTCCTGGTGGCCGTGGTCTGATGACCTCCTGGTGCAGTTGTGATAGTGTTTACTCACATGTCTCCTCTGTACTCAGCCATGCAATCATGTGTCCATATAGTTGCATATGTGTGTGTGTGTGTGTGTGTGTGTGTGTGTGTGTGTGTATGATACGTATGTGATAATGGGGGATATAGGTCATCAGGGTATTGTTTTAACTTTGCAAAGCACTTTGCGTTGCATTTCTTTTATGTATGAAAAGCGCTTTATAAATAAAGATTGATTGATTATCATAGTATCTGTATTTTCTTTTAAAAATGATGAATAAATACAATAATAGAAATTGCAATATATAATATTGTTTTTATAATATCTAATGTAATTTGAAAAATAACCAACATCTTTTTTTTTTTGCATGCAGTCATTGCATCCAGCAGATCCTGGAGGCGGTGCTTCACTGCCATCAAATGGGCGTGGTGCACCGAGACCTCAAGGTAAGTTCGCATGATCAATTTGTTCCCTTAGTAAAACAAGGGGTATAGAAATAATCTGTACCGGGCTCAAGATGTCCATTAGAGGTAAAGATCTTTTTAAAAGATCTTGAAGGGGGAAATGAAGGATATATATATATATATCTTCATATATCCATATTTTGTGTTACTTATTAATTTTCATAGTCATATTACATATAGCTAATGTTCCATATTGTACTCTTTTTCTTTCAAATCATCTAATGACAAAGTGCTCGCACTTGGGCCGGCCTTGAAGTAGAAGGCAGAGAGGAGGAATTCCTCCTTCCTGTGCTTCCCAGGCCGACTCAAGATAAGAGACAATGAGCATGTGTTTGAGGTGAGACAAGTGAGGGCGGGGGAGATACTGAAGAGGAGAGTGCTTTCCGGGAAGTTTTCAGATCAACTTGGGCTACGCATTTGTATGTGTTGTTCGAGGCTGGTCTCTATTCTCAAATATTTGACAATAAATTACAAAATACCTATACTGTGCTTGGTGGTATCTTTGAGATCAGTTTATAAGTCATCTAAGGAACTTGGGACTGACCAGCGTTTTACATCCCACTTGGAGGAACATCTGGTCAAACGCAACAATGTCCAGAGCATAAAATAGTAAATGTACAAATGTATCATCCAGAACAAGCACAACCTCTGTGGAGCTCCCATAAACCAGCAAATAGTTGCTCTTCTGGGCAGTCCATAGATCCTTTGAAGATGGCCCAGGAGGATGTTTAATCACACCTCCTGGTTTATTTACCAGTCCTAACTTGGCAGAGATGACTATTGATTACCAAAGCCCCTGTGTGCTTTTGATTACTTTTTATTGATCGGGCAATGCCACTCACAATGCTAGAGAAGAGACCTCTGCCAGATTCTATCAGCCAACATTCTTTTTAAGAAATGTGTGAACATAATGAATAAAACACAAATTGCGACGTTCCTTAAAAGCCTGTTGTGTGGTGTTTTGACCCGCACGACTGTGACGCAGCAACTTTTTGTCTGAATGATGCAAACGGAGCTCCTCAATGGAGTTATGAATACGAAAAGACCTGCTTATCTTAAATGGGCCATATTGTACACTGCAAAAACTGAAATCTAAGTAAGATTAAATATGTCAAATAAGGGTGATATTTGCTTATTTTCTGTCTGATAAGATAATTCTTCTCACTAAGCAGATTTTATGTTAGAGTGTTTTACTTGTTTTAAGTGTTTTGGTCCTAAATGATCTCAGTAAGATATTACAGCTTGTTGCTGAGATTTGATGAGCTATATTGAGTCAAACATGCTTGAAACTAGAATATCAACTGTTGCAAAGCTGTGTCATCAACACTCACAAGTAGAGATGTCCGATTATCGGCCGATAAATGCTTTAAAATGTAATATCGGAAATTATCGTTATCGTTTTGTTTTTTTTTTATTTTGTTTTTTTTATTAAATCAACATAAAAAACACAAGATACACTTACAATTAGTGCACCAACCCAAAAAAACCTCCCTCCCCCATTTACACTCACTCACACAAAAGGGTTGTTTCTTTCTGTTATTAATATTCTGCTTCCTACATTATATATCAATATATATCAATACAGTCTGCAAGGGATACAGTCCGTAAGCACACATGATTGTGCGTGCTGCTGCTCCACTAATAGTACTAACCTTTAACAGTTAATTTGACTCATTTTCAGTAATTACTAGTTTCTATGTAACTGTTTTTATATTGTTTTACTTTCTTTTTTATTCAAGAAAATGTTTTAATTTATTCATCTTATTTTATTTTATTAATTTTTAAAAAAAGGACCTTATCTTCACCATACCTGGTTGTCCAAATTAGGCATAATAATGTGTTAATTCCACGACTGTATATATCGGTATCGGTTGATATCGGTATCGGTAATTAAGAGTCGGACAATATCGGAATATCGGATATCGGCAAAAAAGCCATTATCGGACATCCCTACTAGTATAAAAATACTTTTTTAAAGTATTATTTTCTTATTTTAAGCATGAAAAAAAAAAATCATGACTTTGACACAATTGTGTCTCATAATTAAAACAGATGACAGCCAAATGGACTTTGCTGTTTTATTTTCAATGAAACAATAGAAAAGACGTACTCATATAGTAGTACAGTTGGCACAGTACAGTAAACTGACACTTAATATTTAAACATTTAACATTTCTAACAATTTTGAACAGAAATAGTTCATGCACATTCAGATGAATTCTTCTAAATTACAATAAAAACGTTTTGGCCGGGGGCCGGGCTGTATATATGCGCACTAATTGACTGAAAGAGCACGCACTTTGCGTGATGATGTCATGTTGTCGATGGAAAAATGCATTTTTAGACCATGTGATTTGCCTGAGCGGCTAGGAGACCCCGAGAGTAACAAGCGCTTGCCTTGTTGCCTTTCCATTAAGAACAATAAATTAGTTTTTAGTATAAGTTTGCTGGTTTCAAGAAATGTAATGCCGAGCGCATATCATTATGTCAAGATAATGGCACTAGCATTTACTTCATTTAAGAATATTTTTCAACATTTTGAGCAAAAAGGTGTCTTTTTTTTTCTACCAAGAAAAGTGCACTTGTTATTAGTGAGAATATACTTATTTTAAGCTATTTTTGGGTTCCTTCAAGTTAGCTAATTTTACTTGTTTTGGAAAGTCTTGACAAGCCGAATTTTCTTGTTCTATTGGCTTTTAATTTTGCTTAGTTCAAGTAAAATACCCTTCATTTTTGTAATTTTTTTTTTCTTGTTTTTGAACACTGACTTTTCGCAGTGTAAGAAAACCCCCAACTTCAAAAGCAAGTGTCTGAGCGCCTCCTCTTTCATAAGTGGAGCAAACAAGAGAGGGAGAGAATACATTTTTCTCACGTTTGATGCTCATAACCAGGCCCTAGGGACACATAACACTGTTAGAACATCATTATAAAGTCACTTTTACATAATAAGTGTTTTTGAATAATTACAACTAACAGTGTGTCTCTGGGCTAACCCTTCATATCTATGGTTGGAGCTGAAACTAAAATGTGACTCTATACAGTAATCTTTATTCCCCATGTAGGATCAGTGGGGAGTGATGTGGTGAGAGACCACAAGCAGGACCAGTGGGGATAGAGGCCCGTTATTAGAGTCTCTTCTGACAGAGAATAATGAGGTTGGCTGCATTATCTGGGCCACAGAAAGTGAGCCGATAAAGCACAGCACACCGTGTGAGGCAGGGAATTAGAAAAAAAAAACCACACACACAGATTGCTAGCGCTCACATTTGTGTGTCGGAACAATGTCTTTAAATAGCATCCGTCTTTGTGTCTGTATCCACCGTGAGTGTTTGGTAAGCTCTGTTCCTCGCCTTCACAGCCAGAGAACCTGCTCCTGGCCAGCAAATGCAAGAACGCGGCGGTGAAGCTGGCCGACTTTGGCCTGGCCATCGAGGTGCAGGGGGAGCAGCAGGCCTGGTTTGGTAGGTGCAGCGCCAACACGGCCACAGCAGGGGGGCTCAGCTCTAGTCAAGCACTAATAAGGACATGTTTGCAAACTTCCTACTTGCCTTTTTTCTTCATCTGCTCCCTTTTAGCTGTTTATCTTCTTGCTCTCTCTTCGTTCCTCTGCTCTTGCTTCCTCCTCGTTCATTGTCTTAC